>NC_053517.1:8265000-8565000 GCF_016920715.1 Anopheles arabiensis | reverse complement strand
GATACTATTCATCCATTTGTTAAATTCCATGCCAACGATAATCCGCCTATCGAAAGCATTTTCACGAACAAAACACAGGCACTCTGCTGTGTGATCGAAAAACCTTCCACCCAGACGGCAGGACGGGTTGCGCAAAAGCTTACTGTCCTGATAATGTACGTACATTGTGGCACTTTTTAGATGGTTTCCGCTACGAAGCAAAATGCAACGAGAGGTACGGGCAGACATACGGGCAGATGCAGATGCATTATTCCGGTGTTTGGAGCTTGGCTGCAAATTTGTTTCCGTTTTGTTTTTAGCGTCCTATGCATATGTTGCGAACCAGTTGGGCGGATATAATCGGTGCCTAACTGTGGGTGCATGAAGGCTGTTGAATATCGTTATTTTTTGTACGTTCATTGCTTTTTAGCTTAAAAAACACCCGAATGTGTACATAAAAACTGAATCCTGTACAATTCGAGAATCCCCTGGATTGGAATATAAAATGTAAACTAATTAGTTTTTGCTAGTGGCAAGGATGTTTTTTGTGATTTTTCAAAAGGCACGATTGGACCGTATAGCAAACTAGGATGTATTAAATGGAATTAAATTGCTGACCATCCTAAATGGTTGTTGTGGGGGATTGAATTTCCATACAAAAGCGTTCGCCCAGTATAACAACAAAGCCTAAACGGTGGAACAAAAGCAATTTAAATAATTTCATGCGAAGCGTTGCAGGGGAAGATTATTGAGCTTTTTGTTGTATTAACTATCAAAACGAACAATATTCAAATCAACTAATTGCGAATCGATTATGCAAAGCTCAAGTTATTTGTTGCTGTTTCAATGGTGTAAACCCGATTGGAAGGATTTTTTTTTAAATATTTTGTGCTTGCTCCTTCTTGTTCTAAACAACTTTGTGTGCCTCTTTTTGCAGTATGCAGTGTAATTCACTTTCTCATAGGTTGTTGAAAGATGAGCACGTTGAATTCACGTTCAATTAAAGCCACCAAAATGATATCAATGCTCGTGCCATAACCATAACTTGATTTCACGCATTTCCCTTATCGGCTGCGAAGATAATCATTAGCGCGTAATGTGAATCGTAAATTTCGCTGATCCAGCGCGGAATCACGCTAAGAAAATCCTTCGTCTGCCTGTTCGGTACGAACTGTTAAAAGTTGTTATTCGCATTTTTCGGTCGTTCACCGCTCACTGCTCATCATCATCATCACCGTCATCCTCTTTGTACCGCCTTATCGCCAGTAACATGATTGGCTCTCCTGTTTTATCCAATACTGCCTGCACAGTTATCAGCAGAGACCGATCGGCGGGCGCGGGAAAAAAAGCCTCCCGTAAAGAAAAGCGCTTCCCACAGCGCCTTCACACACACACGCGCAAGCAGGGTAAATGGTAGCTAATGATGGTAAAAACTATGACAGTACCGTGGCTCACCGAATGGGCCTCTAAGCTTCCTTCCCCGTAACACCGGGTTAAAGCACTATTGCCTTGCAGCCTGCACGACGACGACGACGTGCTAATGAAACACATGTAAAAGTGCCGGTACGTGATTGCAATAGTGAAGCTCGTTCTGGGGTTCTTTTATTTTTTGTGCCTATACTTCCACACCTCCAAAGGCCGGAGTACCAATCTGCCGGACCAATTTCCTGCACGTGGAAAGATTTCATCCAGCGCACGCTTCGGACTCATGGGCCTTTTTTTTGGATTGTTTTGTTGGAGCCTCCGGTATACTCCGTGTGATACCCTTTTATGTGTGTGTATGTGTATGTCGGGTGTTATTTTCCCTTTCAATGGAGCACACCGAATGGTAACATTTTGCTAGTGACTCCTTTCATTCGGACAATTTGGGAGTGTGTGGGAGTCTCTGTTTTGCCAGCAAACATCAGACGGGTTGAGAAGATTCTGCCTGACGTTGAGCTGAGGACAGTGGACAGTGGCGTAGGTAGGGTGAGTAATCGGCTTCAACATGAAGGCATAATGGAACCCTGGGACTAGTTTTCCACCGAACTATTAGCAAGTGGACGTGTGTGGGTGTGTCTTACGGTTTCCAAGCAAACAAATATTTTATTTGCTTTTTTATTTGCTACACTTCGGCAGCCCTGCTTGGTTCTCTCAGGGGAATGTTGTCGGAATTCAAATTTGCTTTTTGTTAAAGTATTGTCTAAATTTCGTAATCTCTTCCAGCAAATCCTTTGCTCGTCAACACCGCCTCCCCTTGAAGAGAGAAAAGTTTACATCCACAAACAATAGATTCACACACATAGAGAAAAAGAGAGTCAGGAGAGATAAATTATTCAGTCCAATCAGTCACGGAATTACGCTGAATCGTCATCCGTGCGAAGGAATGCGTCATCCCGGTCAGGTGGATGGATGGAAGGAAGTAAAAACAACACCGTAACCGAAACCTCGCCAGTAATATCGTCCCTGAGTGGCTTGATATAATTTACCGATGGAATTTAGGAGGAAATGAATCCAGCGGGGCGTGCAGAAGGCAACTGCGAGATCATTGGCCACACCTGCGAATAGGGACACTATTACCGGAAAGTGGTTTCGTCAGCTTAATAGACCTTTCGCACGGAAGCTGATGGTGTGATGCTGCGAATGATGAATTCGATGAAGCCCTCTCACCTGACGAAGGATGAAGGTTTGGAACACATTTCTGACCTAATTATTGTACGGTGTTGTTTTCTTTTGCCAGCAACCGAACTGGTTTGGGACGAGTTGGTAGGGGAATAAAACATTTTCCCACGAATTAAGAGCTTATACGTTATGCACAGTGTGAATAATTCTATGAATGAAATTAATTGGAATTTGACAGCATTGAGAGCATTTTCAGGTACAATATTTATATGTCTTCTGAATGTGCAGCAGAAATTGTTGTTAATGAGCGGAAAAAACGAAATCCGATCAGAATAATTTATGACATCATGTCCGAAGCCTGATGCCGAATAGAGTTTAAAAATTCATCATTTTCCACACATTTTCAGTGCCCATTAACGTTTCAATTTGTATTTAATACTTCCCGAGAGAAGTCCAATTATGTTCGCAGTTGACAAGTTTTGTGTTGTTACAGCTTGTGTTTATTGGCAGTTAAACGTAACACACGCTTCACAGTGGGGCAATTTCATGCGAAGGGATTATCATACACATTTAATTAAAATGGGAAGCAATAAATCGAATCTGTGTTTTGTATGGCTCCATTCAATTGAAGCATTTTATGACACTGGAACATAAATTTGCAATTTCAGTGCAGTTGAAATTGAATTAAAAAAAATATTGAGGAAGGCGACAGTATTCGTGGGAAAAGATTTGGCACTGGATGATTGAGCTATTTTTGGACGCATAATTAAAACCGTGCAATGTCAACGTGGTTTATTTTTTTCTCGTGGATTTCAAAATGCATTTAATGACCTTGGTTAAAATTAGACCTGAATAGTTTGATGGCATGAAGGATGTTGTCAACATGGAATTAAATTACGATTTCAATAGGGTCTATTAAAGAAAAAAACTACATTTACTTACGTTATTTTTTAAGTTAACGAAAAGAGTACCATAGTCTTATAGCAACACTTTTTGTAGCACTCTTTTTAACCTTTTCACGTGTCAATCATTCACTAACGTATACCTACTACAATAAGGACTCTAATTCTTGCACAAACATTCAAAATCACACACGCACTTAGAGCTTCACGCTTATTACCTTTTAAGAGGTTTATTACACTGTTTTCCTCTTCAAGACAATTCAGATTGCCGAAAAAACACACTAAATTATTTAATCTCCAGTTTTCACGCTCACAATCGCACGTACCTGTAATGGTCACGCTAATTACGATACCTTCACTTGATTGTAACCGACACTTGTGCACGGTAGCCGATATTCTTGTTCGCTTCCGTTCTGCAAAACAACTGCAACAAACTCACTACACGATGACGCACATTGACGCACGTGACGCTTCCTCGCTTCCAAAAGGGTGTAGCAACCCAGCGGGGGAAGGTGTTGCGGTCTATATGCCACCTGCAAAGAAAGGGGGAGGAAAGAAAATCGATTCTCCGAAGGTCAGCACCCGGTGTCAAACAAAATCGCAAAACACTAGAACACTTGACACAGGACACAAGCCCTTCCTGGGTCGATCCTGGGGCCACTTTCGCTAACACAGCAACCCGCGAGCACATGGCAACGGCCAAACTTCAGCATAAAGCACACACCACCATCGTTATATAGCACACCACTGTGCCACTGCCGCCGTTTCCGTCGCCGGGGCGTTTGGAAATTGGATGTAAACTTCCTTTCGAGCGATCAGGTGCATCGGAGCAGAAAATGAGGCAACTTTCCAGTTTTCTGCCGTCTTGAGAATGCTGTAGAGGTTTATTTCAGCGTGTTTTGTGTGGTACACTTTTTTCGGGGGATGGTGGTTGCCAATGCTGCGTCCGTTTCCATACACAACTGGGAGCTGAGTTTGAAAACTTCACACCGCTGAACAACCGAAAGCAAGACGCGTTTCCCTCAGTTTGTTGTCAGCTTGACTTCACTCAATTCGGCTCGGAGGAAAATCACTCATAACATTTGCATAATCTTTTGCAGGCCGAAAAGGGGAAATGTTTACGCGTTGGCGTAAATATTTTTCACACATTTTTTCGCTTCGGCGCTTTGCCAGCGCCACGAACGATTCACGGCACAACGTTTCCCATCAAACGATAGGGCTAATATAACGATATTTCCGTTTTTTTTGCACTTCTTTGCTTTACAACCATAAACACACAGCACACACGACCCGCTCAGGTTTGCATCCTGTTAGCGCACATCCTCTTTGCTGCTTTGCCCTTGTCCGCCTACTGCGAGGAATATACATTCCATCAGGCGGATGCCGAATCGTGGCAGAAAAACGCACGCGGAAACAAATCTTGCCCCACTGCCGGGGGGAAAGGAATGTGTCCGCGCGTTCGCTGGAATCCTTTTGCGTCGTGACAGAATGACAACACACTCTCACACACACCCACACACACACACACACTGTGCACGAATCAAAGGATGCGTTGATTTCGCTTGAACGGCAAGAAGCGCGCGCGCACACAAACACAAATGCGGCCGGCAGAAGAGGCAGCCACCGGCAATTGCACACTCACTGACTCACTCACCCAAACACATACACAGAGGGAGATACACCAAACGATGAAGATACCTTTTGTGAAAAGAAGGACGACGGAATACGCTGTGTGGGTGCGAAAATGCGCTTTGCACTTTGCACGCCCGCTCACGAGGGGTTTCCACCGAAGAATGAAAGCAAGCGTGCGTGAGCATCGGGGCGAGAGCATAGAACATCGCACGGACGTCGCACAATGGGTACGCCGTTTGCTGGCGATTGGCTAGAATTGGAGTTTGGTGTGCGGTACGAGGCTTTTTGACAATAAAATTGTAGGGGTGCAGCACAAATTAATGCCTTTTAGCGCACTTATTCGCCATAGAAACAACATCTTAAATTAATTGAAATGAACCATTGTTTGCTGAAATATATAACAAATTCGATGAATTTAAAAAAATAATTTTAAATTACACAAACAATAATATAATTTTTCTTTTGGATATTATTTTACAACCCCGTACACGTTATGTCCATCCTGCACCTGCACAGTGCACACTGCTTGTCGCTCGCAACGCTCTCTCAACGCTTCGAATGGCGCGCGCGCTCTCTCTCGTTCTCTCCGCTTCTCATCACCCGCCGCCTACCATGCTGGCGATGTTTTTGCGCGACGCGTTCGGGCAACCCGACGGCTCACATTATGCTTATGCTTGGCGTTCACGCTTTTATGCTTGCCGCACTACAATCCGACAAGCATCGGTACCGCGGGAGCGGTTTGTTGTCGGTAAACAAACCGAAACGACAAGGACGCGTGTTCGGGCCGGTACCCCGAACTGCCGGTTCGCCGGTCCGGTTGGAAGATGAGCGCAAAAAGGTCTCCTTTGTTTTACTGTTGCCTTCAGCCCTAAGCTCCAAATCGGACTTTTTTTTGCAAGCGGTATCCTTGACGTTAGAAACGGCACCGAACGCCCACCTAAAACACGAACAAAACCGGCCGGGAGTTCAGGTTCATGCGCATTCATTCTGCATTTTGCATCCTGCCCTGGTATGGAGCAAAATCCGGCATATCGGATCGGTCGGTCGTTCGAACGAATCCTTGAACCTTGTTCCGCTCTGGGATCCGATGAACGTTGGTTTGGCAGTTGGGCTGAGGGGAAGAAAGTGCAGGGAGTGGGGATAACCGGGGCGAGAATTTCGCCATCTGTTAAATTGCCGCTGATTTGCTTCGTTTCCAGGAGGGTTTGGGGTATTTTCAGCAACTTTTTGGTGTTGGAGTTCGGCCGAAAGTTGTAGGGTACAATATACACCCATTTGCATATGCATTAACCAATCGATTCAGGAGAGGTGGTATTGGATTCGTTGAAACAAAAGTAGAATAAAGATTAGTCGTTCAATTACTGAGTGGGAATGAATTCAAACGGATTGGATACTGTATGTGTGCACAATATTCAATGGAATTCGTAATTTTATTCAGCTTGGTCAACCATTTGATAGAATATTGACAAAGTCCATTTTATATGTTAAAACACACCTTACATGATCTTTTTTGTGCTGAAATAATCACCTAAAAATTAGCTTTTTCATCCAATAACAACCCTAAAGGAGGTCTTGCAGAGTGCCCAGATATTCCCACGTATAATTACGCATCAACTTTCGTCAACCCGTTTGCTTTGCAGTTCTGTGGCTTCTACTGAGTACGAGTCGAGTAAATTGTGCTGAAAAGTTCTCCACGACGCCTCTCGCTGACACGCATGCAGCTAAAGGATCCTGTTACAATCTCCAGCTTTGCCATTTTGCAAAAAAAAGTTGCCAAAAAACGAGCCGCGACCACATCAATTACCGTCCGTTTCGTTCCTGTCGCCCTTCATTCATTCTTCAAGAGCATGTTCTTCCAAAGGCTTCCAGAGATTCAGATTACAATGGCATTGGTTGGTTGTACCTGGTGACAGGAGTGACATTACTGTCCTTTCGGTGATGCGTAAAACTTCTTCCTTCCCGTGCAACGTGAACGAACGGCGTCGTCCCGATGGCATCTTTCACCATCGCCTTGATGTGGTCCCGCGTTGGTCTCCTGTTAAGCCGGTTCAGTCGCATAAAACGACATAATTGCTACTAATTACAAGTTATGCTGCACCCCGTCCAACCCTTTTTCTTGGGCAAATTTGCTCCGCATGCACTGACCCCTTTCTTTCAATTAGAATGCTGCAATCTCTTTCGGTGGTTGCGAGGCTTTTGCAACCTTTGTTGCCTGATTTAATTACCGACCAGTGCTTCAACAACAACCGGGCTGCTAAAGTAACATTTTATCACATTCCACGTGTGCCTTGTGGAAAGGAAGCTGTCGCCACGTTTCGGGGGACATTGAACTCACGTCACTGAAGAGAGCAGCAGTAGGTCAATGGCGTACTAACGGAACGCCACACGCCTTTTGCGTAATACGCAGGGGAGCGATACGTTGCGAGCGAGTTGGGTTTTGGGCGAGAAAGTGGCATTTCTTGTTCTCCGTTTTCGGCGACAAATCCTTCCTTTGCTCCCAGGAGGATGCATTCTGACACAGTTACATACTTTCGGCGTAGAAGAAGCCCGCAGCAGGTAGCCCGTGTGCGCTACCTGTTCCTTTTTTATGCGTGTTCTGGGCCTTTTTTCCGCCACCCTTTCTCCTTGTTGAATTTCAAACAGCCGTTGAGGTGTTCTTGGAAAAAACGGCACGGCCTGCTGCTCCGTAACTGGGTAGGGCCTTCTACCAGCGGGTTGTGTCTTTTCAACGCAAGGCGCAGTAGGCCATCCTCTTGACGCCCGTTTTTATTTCAAAACGCTCCAAACGAACACGTGCTGCTTTGGAAAACACATTTCACACGTGGATCTGGTTTTCGGAGTGCAACTTGAGTTGAAGACGAATGTAAATGAACAAGTGCACAATCCGTATAAAAGAGGCAGCAAGGCGAGCTTCCCTCGACGGATGGCAATGAATTTAATTAAAATGTTATCAACGTCCTCAGCACGGGTAAGTGGCGTTAAGCGTGGAGTGACGGTTTTTGCTGGAACGGTGAGAAAGTGCATCATTAATGCAGTGGTGAATCTTCACACGTGGCCCAAGAGTCAGAGTCCATTTCGTATTCTCGTTCCAGCTCTCCTCTTACCTAAAGTTGGTGCTCAGTTGATTCTCATGAAGTTGATGAAAGATAATGTTTAAATTATGCTGTGCGCGTCTGTGGGGGGAAACGGCAGGATCCAGAATGGCGTGGTAATTGTAAGCATTAGCACACTTCTTTTCCATTTTCTATGACTGAGATTTAAATAATAAAGAGTAATTTATTTTGTAATGAGTGACGAGTGAAGAGTTTCAAAATAAATGAACAGTGGTGTAGCTTGAAGCTCAACTTCAAATACATAGAAGACACATGGAAGATCCGAGAACAGAGCTTCTTCTTTCTAATGTCCTTTTATGCTTCTTCGTCCTAACCAACCTCTCTGCAAGAGACACCTGCTGTTTTATGGGATCCATGGTCAAGCTTCAAACGCTCTTCATCGCTGAAACTGCTTTTTCAGTTCAATGCACAAACAGCAAACAGCAAAAAAAAGGATCGAACGACGAAGGATGTTTAAACACATTATAGGAGGCACCTTGCCAAAATTTGATCCAACTAAACAGACAACAACAAACGAACGAAGGCAAATAAATAATAGCCCCTGAAAGGTTTCTCTTTTCTTTCTCCCCCTGAGCCAAAATCGAACCGATCTGCAATAGAATGAGAGTCCTGTCGTAAAAGCACCCGACGGGACGTGTAGGCATAGGGAGCATATTTTATGTGTTTATGTAGGATCATCGCGACCTCCTTCAGATTGTGCGTGTAGATAGTGTGTACACGGGGCCGGTTCTGCTAGGAAAAAAAAGCAAAAGTCTTATTTTAAAAATATTTTGTGCTTTTATCCAACCATCACAAGCATACGAACACGCAGGATCTTCTACCAGGTTATTTATTGGTTTAAGCAAATTGGTGCCACATTTGCAAACCGGGCATGTGCGAGTAGTCCTTTTAGACTCTTTAATCTACTGCTGCACCGAAGCCTGAGTGTGTGTGTGCTTGAGAGTCATAAAGTGTACGCTTTATGGGACGGGGGAAAATGCGCGTGAAAGTAATAATTGCACACTAAATTGATTCCCATTTGCACACCCCTATTGGGACACGGACAGGGGTGCGTGGTGGTTGACTGTGGTTTAACCCCTCTGCTGCAAGCGTTCCAGTCTGGTGTCTAGATAATTGCTTCATTTTTCTGGGTTGTTGTAATTGAAGGGTGGAGGGAGTTTTGGACAGGATTCAGTAGAAAAAGGGTGCAGCGAGAGAGAAATTCGATCTGTTTTGGAGATGGAGAAGACACTTTGTAACAACATCAAGAAGCAATTAGTTCGTCTTTTTAATGGATTGTTTCTATTATGAATTCTTGTGTATTTTAAATGCTGTATTTGATGCAAAAATATCTTAAATGAAAGACGTAAAATTATAAATATTGATTAGGAATATTTAAGAAACGTAAAAATGATTAATTTTGCCACCTATACTGTAAACATTAACTGGAATAATCCATCCAGTATGTCAAATATTAAAATTTATTTGCTTTCCACCACCACTTTCCTACTCTCATAATCCCCTTTCCCTGTAATAGTGGAGCAAAAACGGAAACAGTGGAAAAAACGGAAACAAAAGCTTAATTTAAATATGAAGTATTTGATTTCGCTCCGACGAAGTTCGACGCACAGGACATCATCTCACCAGAAGAAATGAGGAGAAAAAAAACGTGCATACATTTTCAAAACGGTGAGCAAGGGAAGCAGAAAGCAGAACAAGGGCCGAACAGCTGTGGAGGAAACTTTACCATCCAACTTTCAACAGCAATGGTATAAATGTAAAATTTATTTTACTCATTCCTTCCACCCATTTCCACCACGTGCCGGTGGGCGGCGCTTCACAGCCGGTTCCCCGGCTGTTGATTACCGATTGCTTGATGGACAACACTGGTCGATCCCGCTGCCAGGTGGAAAAATTAAACGAACGGTCTTTCCAATTCCTTCACCCATCTCTCGGTGCGCTCGCGTTCGTTTGTACAAGTTCTCGCTGCATTTCCGGCGCTTGTTTTGCGCCTGATGAAGTGAGTGTAGTGAAAGGAATGGAATTGAGCAAAAAAAAAAAAACAAGCAAACGACGAGTAGGAAATCAATCCAACCTGTTCGATTAACAGTAAATCAAAAGCGAACGCCATTGACACACTTGGTACGGTGTAGTAAATATGGTGCATTGGAAATTATTAAAAATGCAGAAAGGATGAAAAGCACGACTGATGAGCGCGTTCCAGATGGGTCTAATGTTTGTATTTATGAACGACTTCATCATAAATCAGCAGCGTTTGTGTGTGTTTATTTACCGCTCGACGAAGCTTTGCTCATGCCATTTATAGAGAAGCTGCCATTATGCAGTTTTCATAGATAAAACCTTTCCAGAAAATAGGAAATTACTTGCTTTATTTCCCGCCGAGTTCTTCATTTCAACAAATGACAAGCGTGAAAAATGGTTACCCATTTTTCATCTGAAGTTCCGTGGTACCTTGGCATTATTTTTCCCTCTCCTTCCCAATGTTTTTACTTAAGTATTTTGGGGGAAACGAAACCTTCACCGCAGAACCGTCTCCGTTGAAGGAATCGTTTAACCGCGTTTGCTAAAAAAAACCCTGTACCATTTGGGCCGGAAATGGAGGCTCATTTTTGCGAAAATCTGGATTCGGACGATGATTTACGATGCTCGAGAAATGGTTGAGAAAAGGTGTGTGAAACAAACACACACACACTCCGCAAGGGTGTTGTGACTGTGAGGCATCGAGGCGTAATATTATTCTACATGAAATGATGAGGAAATGTGGTTAAAAAATCTAAAAATATGTTTTTTTCCCTTAACATCTAACAATTGTTTGGTGACCTTGGCAGTTGAACTGAATGCAATCACTGCCACTACACCAACATCATGCTCATTCCCAAAAGATGCCAACCCCACGGTGCGACTGGTCAGCGTGGGAGTGTAAACAAACGTCACCGTTTCGGGGAAAACTTTCCGCGTACTGTGTTTATCCAAAAATAACAAGAACAAAAAAGATGTCTTCCCTTTCGCCACGGTAGCACACCTTTTGTACCGTCACAACACGCATGGCGCACGTTGGCGCAATCGTCAGCACGCTGTGCCCGCTTTACAGTGTAGTAATGGCGTATCTCCGCCCCCCTCCATCCAATTGGTAATTTTGTTCCTTTTGTTTACAAAACACCCCTCCCCGGAACGGAAAGGCAAATGGTGCGATGGGAAGATATCGCAGGAGGCATTGCAGCAGCAGCAGCAGCAGTTTCGAGTCACGTGTTTGTTCGGATAGATTTATTCGCTTCGGAGGAAGTGATGTTGCACCCGTGCTCTGTTTTGATTTCGGCTGTGAATTTGTTTTTATTTGTCCTATATACTGAATTCGGTCAGTTCGCACCACGTTCTACCGGTGCCAACGTACGCGGGTTGGTAGATGGCGTACCAAATGGGAGCAACAGCCCAAGACAACGGTTTAGAGCCAGAGGGAGAGAGAGGATTTCATCTAAGCAGAACCCAATGGTAAGTAATTCAATCAGTGACAGATCTTTAAAATTTATTTTAGCAATCATGTGCCCTGGGTGAAACTAAAGGAAAGCAAGATGGCTTTCTAAGACATCGCTGTTAATCATAGCTTTTGATTAGCGTTGTTAGTTAGAACAATAAATAACTTGAAGTAGCTCCACGTCAATGATATGCATTGCTGTACTGAGCGCAACGGACGCGCAACACCAACAGACGATGAGATGACCGTCCGGAACATTGATAAGCATAATCCAGGGGGTTTTACTACATACCAACAGGACTGGGGAATGTTAGGAAGGGGAAAGCAGTTAACAGTACACTAGCTACACATACACACAGAAACAATTTGCATGTCTATACTTTCTACGTGGCGGTTAGGCGCTGCATTGCATTCTTAACATCATGCTTGCCATCATAGCACGGCGCTGTATCGTAAACCGTTAACAAGCCCGGTGATAACTGCTAAAAGCAAAAAAACAACCTCGCATTATTTTGTTGCAATATACCTACACAAACGCCACAGCTGCGTTTAATATGTTTTAATCGCTTTGTTTTCCTACCGCGAGGGCGCTCGCCCCCACGTAAGCTTCTTTAGTTACAATTTGAAAATCCCTAGCATTAACACCGTCGTAAAATGAGCACACAACACTTCGCAAAGACGCATTGAAAATATCGCCTAGCCAGAGTGCAAACAAAGTTCAGGGTGCGGAACGACGATTCGTTGCTAAACGCTTCAACAATGCTCCTTGCATGCATGCAGACATACGTAGACTATACGCGGCAGTAGGTTTGCTAGTAATTGCTATGCTTTTGTTCGACTTTTGCGTTTGCATTGGCGGATCACACGGTCACACCGAGGGCGGGCTTTGTGCCGAGCAGATCGGACAGCTTTTGCTGATACGTCCCGACGACGGCCGGATCCACGATGCCACGGTTGCGGAAGATCAGCTGCAGCGCGTTTAGGTATTGCATCTCGGTAAACTGGGCGCCCTTTTCCACGATGGAGGTGAGAATTTCCTACACGACAGGCAAGCGCGATAAGGAAAGTGGTTAGTGAAATAAGGTCATAAAAGCGATGAAGCGATGGATGAATACCTCCGGATCTAGGTAGAACATTTCGTAGAAGGACCGTGCATAGTCCAGTGCCACTTCACGCGACGCCGTAATGCTGCTCAGCGTTTGCTGCAGTGCTAGCGCATTCCGGCACATTCGCTGCACGCCCGAATGGTCGATGTATTCCATCGAGTTGGCGGCCATGATGAGAATGCGGGCGGCCAGATGTGCCAACCCTTCGAAGACGTACTGCAAAAAGAAGGAAGAACGATTATAAAAGAGCGCTGCCGATCGAGTCCTCCATTCACTTACCTTCGTTTTCCGCGGGTGCAACGTGGAGCTAAGCGCTTCGTCCATGTCCGACAGTACCTTCGTTAGCTTCAGCACCTTTGCGTCCGGTTCGAGCGAATCGTTCTTGTTGGGATTGTTCGCCTTGTACCGATCGGAGGGGCTCGAGCGCAAGTAATGGAAACACTGCACGCGCACCTCCAGATGCAGCACCAGCAGGCACGTGTTGGCGAGCTCCTCAAACTCCAGTGCCAGATTGATCAGCACCTTGATCATACCGTCCTTCACTATGACCGGACTGTTCACAATCGTTGCCGTACCGGCGGGCGAGGGAGAGCCGGGCGTTGTGACCGGTGAGGCCGCCACCAGGCCGTTTACGATCGGTTTCTTCAAATCGTGGGCAAACTCGGTGATGCGACTCGCAAACCATTCCATGCTTTCCTGCAGTATGGCCAGCTCCTTCAGCACGCCCACATCGGACAGGATCTCTTGCTGGGAGATGCCACCCTCGCCGAGATTGCTCGTAAGCATTTCCGCCTCGCGCACGTTACGCTGCTGCACCTGTGTGGGACTTTCCTCCTCCGAGGGTTCCGTCTTCATTAGGCGCTTTTGCTGCAGTTGCCTCAACCGTGCGTTCGATGACTTTAGATCCGTCCAGTTGGGAAGCGATCTGAGAAAGGGGAGGAAAGGAAAACAGACCTTGGTTAATGATGCCAAAGTTTCGATGATGCGCAAACGTACTTTAAAAATCGCGTAATATCGTCATCTTTAAGCCAGGCGACACTGTAGATTCGTTTGTCCTCGGTTTCTGGCTGCACAATGCCACGGTACGCGGCCTGGCACGTCTCGCGGTACGTCTTCAGCAGTGAGCAGACCATCTTCAGCAGCTCATCGGAGTAGGTGGGAAGATCTTGGATGAGTTTCTTCGTTTCAGCAATTCCTGCGGAAGAGAATGATTGTGTTCATCGAATAAACGGAATTCCATCTGACAAACGTAACAAATACTAACGATTCTCCACGATGAGAGTGTTCTGCAAAAGTGGACGCGTTAGGCCGAGCCGTTTCATTTCCTCCGGACTGATGATGGTTCGCCAGGCGTCCTGTGCTTTCGAAAGCGACTCGATCGTCAACTGCAGATTGCGATTGTGGCCCCGTGCCAGATAAGCGTCCTTCACGTAGTTTGCCAGGAACGTGTTCAAGCTGCACGGTTGCCTGTAACGGAGAGAAACATCCCATTAAAGACACTGACTCTTCTAACAATAAGCCAACGTTACGTACCCTGACTTGCACTTCATAAAGCTTTCAATCTCCTGAATGTATCCCATCAGCGGTAGATAGATCTTTCGCACCAGGGACGCATCCGCCGGGCAAACCAGCGCTCGTTCGCGCTTACGCCGTTCGGCGGCAGCATCTTTCCCGCCGAAATAATACGGCTGATGCTGATGGAAGCTGCTGTTTAGCAGATGAGACGAGTTTGCACTGACCGCCGAGCTGTTGAGCAGCGCCTCTTCCTTTGGTGTGCTGTTGGACACGTTCGACAGGTTGCGCCGGTGTTCTTTCGTCCCGCCCGTGTCTCCATCCGCTGTCTGCGGCCCGCCGGCGTCGGCCGTGTGAGACGATTTGTCAAAGCGAAACAGCAGCTTCTTGCCCGGTGTTTTTCTACGACTGAAGAATGCGTTCACGTTCGTCGACTGCTCGGCGAACTGGCCGCGCAACAGCAGTGCCTCGTCGCCACTGTCGTTCTGGATGTCCAGATAATCGGTAAGCACGAGCTTGAGCACGGCCTGGGCCTGCCCCCAGTACTCGATGATGTCGTAAGGCTTCACTTGCGGAATGTTGTATCGTTGTATGACGTTTCCGTAGTTACGGAGCGCTTGCTGGTGCGCGTTGGCGATCAGCTTAAACTGCTTGAACACCAGATCGAGCAGCTCGAGTATCGGTACCGGTTGGGCGGGCTGGGTAGGATCTGCATTGGACGCACCGGAGGGCGTCCCGTTGCACGTGGCAACGGTGCTAGACGATGGAGTGCTAGTTATGCCGAGCGTTGTCTGCTGTTGCTGCTGCTGCTGATGCGTCTGCGGCAGATGCTCAAGCGAATTGATGTGCTGAGTTGATTTGGTTACGATAGCTAGCAGTTCGCTTTGCATTTGTACTTTTATTGACTGTGGAATGAAAAAGTTCCGAGATTAGGATGACAACAGCCGATAAAGCTATCGATTCACTCACTCACCTCAATCGATTCAGGCACTTTCTGTAACAATGCAAAACATTCAACAATTATACTCAGGAAGTATGACGAATTGACATCGGGATCTAGCAGCTCCGTATCTTCGATAATTTCACTTTTATCCACATCCAAAAACCCTGCAAAAGCAAAGCGAGCAGCAAATTAATGGAATAGATACAGGCGCTTTCTACACAAAAAACGGGGCTTACCATTCTTGGAGATCTCAAACAACGCCTTGCGCGCTTTCGTGTTCGCCTCCACGCGTTCGGCCGAGCGGCGCAACACGTTTCGCTGGAACGGTGACGTGCCGGCCGTGTACTGGCTGTTGCGCCCGGACGCTTGCCGCTGGAAGTTTTGCAGCACGTCCGCCGTGCTGGACACGTACAAATGTTTGTTCAACTCCTCCAGCAGCTTCCCGTACAGCTGCTGGCGCCGGTTTTGAAAGTCCTGCCGCAGATCGTTCAACCCTTCGACGCCCTTCAGCTTCCCGTCCGTCGTTTCGATCGACGCCATCAGCAGCTTGGTCGCGTGCAGGTAGTGTTTCTTTGCCAGGAAAGCGGTCAGCTGTGCCGGCACCTTCCGTATCTCGGTGATCTGGTCCAGCATCTCCAGCACGTACTTGTGCTGGATCGCATCGGTGTAGAGCTTCTTCAGCTCGTCCCGGCGGCAGCGCAGCAACTGTTTGCAGGACTGGAGGTTTTCCTTCACCACCTGTATCCGCTCCCGGGAGGCCGTAACTTCCGTCGATACCTTGCCGAACAGCTGCATGACACGCGTGAGGTCGCCATCGCTGCGCGACACTAGCTCGTTCAACCGTTGGTCAGTTTTGCGGAACTCTCGCTCGATTTTGAGCTTCTCCCGCTCGCGCTGCTCGTTCGTTTCGCTGGCATCGAGGGTTTTGATCACGGAAACAAGCAGTCCGCAACCGCTCTGTTGGAAGGACGGTAAAGAAAAGGCAACCGATTAGCTGATTGGACACGCACAAGCAAACAAGAGGCAACTGAAGCAGCAACATTTATCTTATCGCTAAAATTGTTATGCCGAGCGAGTGCACTGCCCACAAAAAAGATGATGTCACTAGCTATGGAGGACAAAGGGAGGCAGCCAACTGTGGCCGGTCGGTCGACGTGGTTCTCTCACCATTTTGGGTTCGTACTGCCTGCAGCGTTCTACGCAGAATGGCTCACAGAAAATACGATGTGAGCCTTTACGCAAAATGTGCACAATTAAGGGAAAAACCACTGGGAGCTCTTTTTGTCGTGGAAATCGTACGCACTGTTATGATAATAAACAAAACTTCCATCAAAATTGCACGGGTGCATTTGACAGCTGCGGTGCGTGAAGGTAGCCCGTTTGTGTAGTGGAACCGTTTGTTTTCGTTTCGCTCACTCGTGCTGTACCGCTCACACTCAGGGGAATCTAACGGAATGCATCATCCTATCGTTGGCCCATTTTGACGCTGGTCGAGATGACGCACCACCACTAGCACCAGCAGCAGACAAATTGATTGATTGCCACCCACTATAGAAAATAAACACAGCATCATCACGAAAATGGCTTTACACGCGGAATAGGGAGCATTTTTCGTGCAACCTTTAACTCGTGGCTGTAGCTAGTGGTAAAGCCTGCTGGAAAATCGTCGGTTGGATAATGAAATCGGGAATATTTACCGTTTCTTTGGTATATTTCACTCCTCTCGGAGGTTTCACTGGCGGAGAGTCCATTGAACGAAAATACGAAAACAAACGCAGATGAAAGGTAGGTGATATTGCGAACGCTGACGGAAAAATATCGATCGTTCGTCTGACAGTTTGGTCCAGGGGTGTCAAACACGGCCATGGTCAGCAGTTTTAAAGGAAAAATGTACAAACCAATCAAATACGACACACTTTTGCATGTCTGCAGTAAACAATTCAATGTTTAACGATAATTTTATTTGTTTTTGCAAAAATAAAAACCATATCAAGTTAAACGTCGATTATCTGGGGACGGATAAACCGGCGGGTGGCTTATCCGTGCACGTATAGTTGACAATCGCGGCGAATATTTGCATCGATAGTCCAGTTGGTTAAAAATATTTGTGTACAGCTATTTAGTGATATTTTCGGGCTTCATGTTTGTTCATGAACAGCTGTTAAATCTATAGTTATGGATTAAAATAATATTCTTGTAATAATTACTGGATTGATACAAGGTGAATTTTTAGTAAAATCAGTGAGTTTTGTAATTTGTATACGGCTTTGATATTTCTTGTACCATTATCCGTGGAAATCGATTAAATAGCTACCGAATAGTCCCTAGCTGCCCGGATAATCGACGGTTTACTGTAATATCACGCTTCAATGATTAAATGTTCTTACCTCAGTTCAGTATACCAAGCATGAGGAAAGGTTAGACTCAAAGCATTTAATAGAATGAAGTAATGTGGAAACTAGTTTAACACATCTGGTTTGTTGTTGCCACTTCACCACATTTGATTTTCTTCTTGTTATTGGCGTAACAACCTACGTGGTCTTGTCGACCTATTAAAAAAATCGAGACTTATTAAGCATCACGTAGCCGAATAGTCAGTCCTTGCTACTGGGGAACAGTCTATATGAGGGGTAAACCCTCAACGGGTATGTTGTTAAGTCGTGCGAGTGGAAAAGTGTACCGTGGCACAGCCTCATGGCATTTTATTTTATTTTATACAACAGAACCACAGACATGCAAAACATTTTTGCAATAATCTAGTTTTATACTTACAGTCGCAACACTTTATTCTACTTAGCATTTTTGCCAACAACTCGTTCTTAGTTTTTCTTTCCATTTGTAGACAATAAATAAACCCTACGAACATGTAAAGTTATTCCATAATTAGTTTACTGCTTTATTTACTGTTTCAATGTTTCCATCATGTTTTTGTATCGATTCCATTGTTTGTATTGTTTGCATTCCCTCACTATGCCGCCTCGTCTCCGAACCGATAGCTAACACCAGCCACTTATACTTGTTATTTAACTTTCCTTCGTTTCCTCTGCTATGTTTGTTTGCCTTTTTCTCTTTGGACCCTATACAATGTTAATTATATATCTAGCGCTTTAGACGATAGTGTTGTTGCTGTTAGCTGCATGTTAGTACAGTGCTCGTTCCCTTCCTTCCGATCCGTGTTCCACCCCTTGCGCTGTCATGAAAGTAACGGACCGTATAACAGATCGCGTCGCTCCTGCTAACATTGCTGCTGCAGAACCACTCTCTAAGGAAACAGTATAATGTTTAGCTTTTTTTTGTGTGTGTTCTGATTAGCCCTCTGGTTCAGAGTCGGTCCAGTGGTTGTTCTATACGTTGTTCGCTACGCAGTTTAACAAAAGTTTAACAGAGTGTATAACACATGCGGTGTTCGATTTAACGTTCTGAAGTGTGATGAATAAAGAAGATGCTTTCAACACGTATGCTGAGCACGTTTTTACAGTGTCACGCGATTAAGGGAAATAATTGAAGGCTAGTATTGCTCCTCTTTCAGTAAACTTATTAAGTAAGCGCACATGAATGATTGCGAAAAGTTCAAAACGCTAGCACTACAAACAGTGGTAGTTGGGTTACAATTAAAATCCACTATCGAATATCGCAGCGCACGATCAGAATCATTTGCAATAAATAAATTGTTTGTTCATTTGTTTTTGCTTCATTTGTTTTTTGGTTTCCATTTTTGGGTTGATGCTTTCCTGACTAATTTTTGTTTTATTGTATTTCCTGGCTTTATTCTCTACCCTTCTTCATTCTCTCTTTCTCTTTTCCATTTATTTTATCCGGCTAAACGCACGCACGGCAACACACACACAACACACACACACTCATTTGCGGCGCAGTTTGTTATTAAAGTTATCAAATAATGCTAATATTTTTATGTAATAATCACACACATTTTGCTTATTCATTCTATGGTCTTTCCCTCACCCTTTCCCTCCCGCTTTGTCTACCACATCGATAATGCTCACAGAGTTCGCTTTTCGACAAGGATGATTAAATTGTACAACATGTCTCTTGTTCGTTATGCCCCGTTGATTGATGCAGTATCTATGACGCTCCCATTCTGCCCATGCCTTGGTACAGTAGATGTGAAGGAACGGATCAACTGTAACAGATCCTCAGCCATGCTAGGAGATTTAGACACGCGACCTCGCCAACAGGATCTTTCCTTCTTACTTATATGTGTTCTAAATCGCGTATTCGGCAATGTAAGTATTACTATTATGTTTATATCTCATTTAGTTGTTCAATAATATTCTTTCTTCTCAGTATATAATAGATTGACTTCGTCCACTTGTTTCGATATTTTGTTGTTTTTTTTTCGTTCTTGTATTTTAAAAAATCGTTTTTTAAGGCCATTCCTGTTCTGAATTGTTTGATAGTTTACCGAGCGTGTACCGACAGAGTCACGTTCATCTCGGGAAGATCACGATCGTGAGGATGGCGACAATGAGATGTTCGAGGAAGCGAACAGTGGATGTTGAGATGGGAAAGATGAAAAGATTTGTCACTAATGCAAAATGGAATAAAACAGTTGTTGAATTGAATAGAAACTGGAGCTTTAGACGCGGTTCAGATAGTATCCGTGCATTTTTAGAAGCCATTGGACGAGAAGTGTGCTAAAACAATTCAGAACAGTTTCGTTTATTTTGATGTTTTGTTGTATTGTTTCATTGTATTTTTTATTTATGCAACATTGCGTTTAATGAACGAACGAGTATGTGTGGATCAAGACAAACATTTCCAACGAACCCAAGACTGAAAGAACATTTACAAAACGGACCACTCAACGGTGCCAGCTTTTACATTCTAAAAATGTAATTAAAAACGCCTTATAAATGGTGCAGAATGGGGGTGGGCGGTGACCATCTTTACAAATGGTATGCCAACTATGAAAGTGCTCATTTTTTGTTCCTTTTTTGTTCGGTTGTCAATCCGATCCTCTTACTTTGTCTTTTTCGTAAATTTGTTTGCTCCCTTCCCATTTGCCTACTTATGCCCCAATTTATCCCGCAACTTCCCATCTTATCCCCAAATATCGCTTCGTTTTTATATTGTATCCTTCACTGTTTGTTTTTCTTTCACCATTCCTACTTACGCCCTTTTCGCCTTTAGCTTATTTAAATTAACGTTATTTGGTATTATATTTTTATTAAAATAATGCATGCGCAATTATTGCCGTCTTTGTTTAAAAAAAACGGTAAAGAATTGCTTGGGCAAAAAAAAAAAACAAAAAACAAAACAAACATACCCTACTAGTGCACATCAATCAAGTGAGAAACAAAATGTTACGATCACATAATGCAAGGAAAGGGGGGAGGGGGGGGTAGTGTATCTGCTCCGCTTTAAATACAAATGGTCCGTCAATCATACCGTCGATCGAGCATGACAGTTTGCCACTGCGAGAATCTTTTTGAGATCTCGTTCAAGTGTGTGCTTACCACTTGAAAAGGAGGTGATCTCGTGATTGTTTGTGAAACCTGTTCAATATTCAATAATCAACAATCGATCGGCGGTAGAATTATCGGTTTGCTCTACCAGTAAATAGTAATAAAAATATAGAACGGCACAATAGGCTTAACTTTGGTATTTTTGAGATTGGGTTTGAAACCGAAATATTAACCGAAGTAAAACAATGCACAAGTACTGCCACTTTAAATAACAAATTTAAATTACACGAATACGTTAAAATTGAAACGAGTACAGAAAATATTCGCTTTGATAAAATGTACCACACATAGATGTGTCATGTGCAGCTGCAAGTACTTTATATAATTTATTCCCTTTTCCCTAAGCAGAAGGTGGACTACAAACATGCTTCATGCTTTGTCCTACTGCTTCGACAAATGAAGCGTACGATACCGTTTATAAGTGAGCAGGTTGGACGCCACTGCCGTCAGTGAGAGACGGAGTGTACGATGGAGAGTAGCCACCTAGTACTAGCTACGTAGCATAACATGAGATGATCTGATGGTGGTTGCATATTTTGATAACGCTTTCACGTAACTACGACGGTAGAACATTTAATTATTGCTTTCGTTTATATTTGTTCACTTTTATTGAATGATTTCCTCTCCATCTCCTTTTCGCTCTTCTGCTGAGCCATCGTTGATGGATTTGTGCTTTCTTCGCTTTATGCTACCAGAATGGTGTAGTGAGCAACACTTGACATTCTGAAAGTGTTATTCCATCTTGAATTTTATAAAAAAAAGGTTGTTTGTTTGAATGGTAAACATAATATTAGAACCGAACGATGCGAGATAAATACTGAACTTAAAAGTTGGTAAAACAAAAAATGGTGAGTTTCTAAAAGAAATGACACGAAGGGTGATTTTTGTGCACTAATAAAGGTTTGATTTGCAGGTTCGTTTCTGTACGAACATTTTTGATTGCATATATTGCTGATACAAACGGTACCCAATGGGGCAGGAAACCCTCAAACGTGCGATAAAGTGGGAGATGCGTGTGGTTTGTTGGTTTGTGCAAGATCCTCTACTACGTGAGCACTGACCCAGAAGGTACAGCCAAGCTGGTTTTGTGGTTTTTCGTTTTTCTTGATTTTTTTACGAATTTAAATCTAGTAGCCATAGCAACTGTGCGCTGACAAGGGGAGTGGTGCAATGGAGCATAGAACAAGAGTGTATGTTGTGTGTGTGTGTGATCGATCAAAATAGACGGATATTTATAATCAAAATGGAAGAGAGCTAGAGAGAACTAGAGAGATAGAGAGAGTGAGAGTGTGTGTGAGAGAGACAGAGAATTGAGCCTCTACTCTCTCCGCTGTGGTTTATTTTGACCGGTACAGAGCGTGCTGTCCGAGTCCGGAAGTGCAAATTGTGGTTTATTCAGCGATAATAGAGAACAGAAAACATTAAAGCCTACAAAAAAACTTACTACCAATAAAGCGAGTCAAAATCAGTTACAATCCATTCAGGTAGTGAAGCAACAAACTGGATCATTGTGTGCGACATTCTGGTTGTTTGGTGGTTTATGCGTTTTGCTTGAACTTTCCCCTTTGTGATAGTGATCGTGCCATCAAACGTGCGTCAGAAAACGTGCGTCAAACATAAGGTTTAGTAGATACAAATAGTGGTGTAGGTTGGGAACTATTTTGACACAGGGAAACGAAAAATGACAGTGTGTTACTGCTACTATTGCTTAAGACTGCGTCCATTTTGGGGTAATACGTTTCGATTGATCCGTTTCGATGTTGCTTTCTGTGCTAGTGGTTTCGGCTTGTTTTGTTCTCTTCTCTTCTTGTCTCTAGTTAGACTGTTTAGTCTGTTTCCTGATTTTATGACGTTTTGTTGTTGTTGTTGTTGTTGTTGTTGTTTTTCGGTAGCTCTACTCACATTATGGTGGTTCATTGTTTGCTTCACAGTTCCTGATTAGATTTATTAGGTTTCCATTTACTTGCGTTAGTAACATTTTTTTCATGTTTTGTTGTTCGTTTTGTCTTATGTAATTGTATGCAGAGCAGAGATATTTATCTGTACTTGCATTTGCGCCGTACGTAGCATTTGAAGCATTTTCCTTCACTTCAGATTGCCCTTTACTCAGTATGTTTATTTGCTATTAGAAGGTTTTACGCTCCTTCTACCACCCCCACGGGTATACCATCCGCTGATGCTATTCGTTCTAGAAATTTACTATATCAAATCTGTTTACGTGTATGAACAAAACAAGTGAGTTTGTTATTATCGTTCCATTTGTTGTTGATAGCGCTTTCTTTGTCTTTTGCTTATTTCATTCCCTCATTCATTTCATCCCTCTTGCTTAGCATATTCTTTTATGTCTTCCGTTGAGAGAGTGGGGCTAGTAGAATACGATGTAGGTAAACGCATAAAATCAGCCAACTTTTTTTTCTCTCATATTGTGTACTGTTAGAACCTGGCAAGTATAGACACTCACTGTGTGTGAGGGATGAATGTTGCGCTCTAATTATGCTGTTGTTTTCGACTTTTGACAATTTTGCAAATAGATAGAATAACACTGTAACGAGTGGTTGGAGTTTGAGGGCGAGTTGTTGGGGGTATTTCATATTATATACTTTTGTTTGTGATGCCAGATATTGATTGGTTAGAGTTTTTTTTTGTTTGTGTTTGTCCGCAGTTTGTGACCGCACAATATAAAGATTAAAACTTGCCTGCTTGCCTTGTGTTAGGAAAATTGTGTTAGCCAGAAAACTGTACAAACTTCACACGCAACAGCGGCATAGCAGTGTGGTTTTGGTGATTTCGCAACATTGTGTTTTTAACCATCGAGCGTTTCTTTACTGTTATAGCTGTGTTGTTTGTGTGTGGTTTTGTTTTTGAAAGATGTTGCTCCTCATTTCGCTAGGATTACCATTACACTCGATTGTACTACATAGTATATATCTAAATAAGTGTATATATAATTACTTGTATATATATATAATTTTGCTTTCACTGTATGCATAGTATGGTTGTTATTACTTGTTTCATTGTTTCTTACTGCTTTCTGCTTTGCTGTTAATTGTTCAATGGGCGCTTGCCAAACGTTCAAGAGCATGATGAACCTGCTATGGATGGGAAGGGGGAGTAGAATTATATGGTTTAAAGCAGAGAGTTATCTAAAGAATGTTAATAAACCTAATATTCGGCGTACCGCTTCTACTACGAATGGTACACGATTCTTTAGTAATAAATATTATTTCAACAACACCCACTAGTACATCAACGCAATTGGAATGGATTTTTTTTTGCAAGACTACAAAATTCATAAGGAAACTAAAGGTACGAAATAAGATTGCTTGCGATTGTTGTTAGAAATAAATTAGCTCCTGGGATGAAGGACAAACATAAGGCGTGGGCTGTAATAAATAAGAGAGAGGATAATTTAATCGCACAAATATACAATAGACATCTTTGGTTAATCCTTTCTTTCTTTTTTTTTCTTCAACTGCTTGACTATATACTAAAAACAAAAACAGCAAAAAAACGTCCCTTCTACTGTTGTGATCGAAGCGATTCAAATAATTGCAGCAAAAGAAAAGCTAATAAAAAAATGAGCTTCCGTTTTGGTATTTACTTTCATTTCAGATGCGTGTGTGTGTGTGTTTTGTGGCATTGCTTCAAGAGGCTTTCCTTGCGACAAAGAGACCATTCGGTGCAGCCATTGCGCTTCTCTCGTACTTGACCGCTTTGAGCTGGCATTGAAATGTCTTTTTTTTTTCCTAGCGCGAATGTAACGGTGCTTCTTATTACTTTGTACGTGTGTTTGGTTTGGTGCGCACAAATTGAAAAGTGTGTGATTTGATTGTCAGAATCATTTGCATTCGTTTCGCCTTTCGGGGGAGTAGTTAAAAAGTTAGTCTCTCTCTCTATTTTCGCATTTCCTGTGCTAAGGAAGTCTTTTGTTGTTTCTTGTCTCCTTGCTTTATGTCGTTTTTTTCTTATGTTTTGCTAGACATTTCAACCCCAATCACACGTTCATCACCAAATTGAAAAGGGTTAATAAAAGTAGTTTGTAAAAGAAAGCAAGAACTTATGACACTCCGTCCATCTCTGTCGCTTGCCAGCAAAAACACACACACACACGCGTCTACTGCCATCGGGAAGATATAAGGCAATAAAATACCATAGGCAGGTCTATCATGCCTGTTGCGGTTCATCTTTGTTGTTTTTGTTCACAGTATATCTACTAATAAGTTTCTTTTTTTGTTGTTGCTCTCCATCCCCATTATCGCTACATGCCTACGTTCATATTTGCTCTTCTTGTTATCAAACTTTGAATATAAATGTATTTTTTTTTTTCATCGCGACACATCATTTCATTACAACATCGTTAACGTTTACTATTCTAAAATGTTTTTTTTTTGCTTCCTCTATCATCTTCTCTTGCCGTTTGCATCATACAGATTTTTTTTTTGTAATTCAATGTTGTATTCTGTTTTTTTATGTTTAATGTCTGCTGCATTTTGCGTGTGTATGTATGCTTGTTTTTGTTTGCTTTTGTGTGTTGTTTGCTTAGTTTAGTATTTTGTTACACCATTGATTTCACATGTTTAGTGGCTTTCATAGACTCTTACTGTTTTACTTCACTATATTAACCTTCCTTAATAAGAATGTGTTGCCTTCACCTGGCAGCAGTAAAGGTTATTTGTTTAATCTTCTCTTCTCTACTTTATCGTTCAAATATGATCGGGCACGAAATTGATATGTGTGAATTGTTTCTTCTTTGTTTTGTTTGTTGCTGTATCATTTACCATTTTGTTTTATCATATAACATACTCGTCTAGGGCTTTTGTTTCATTTGTTTAATCTTTTAAGTGTCTACCTCACACTTTATGCGCAGTTTACTCCTCGCTGTTATCTCTTTCTCACGCTGTGCAGCTCTTCCAATGTAGCTTTTCAGCGTTGTTCTTTTGCTGATGCTATTTGTGTGGATTTTGTTTTCACTATCAAACGTTCGCTAAGTATAGCCATAAGAGCAGGTATCAAACTCTACTGTTCTTCTATTTGCTGTTTGACTCACGTTCTCCACCTTATTATGGCTGGTTAGCTGAGCTAGTGTTTGTTGTTACACAAGGTGACAAACAAAGACTCCAGCATAGTGTGATTTAAAAAACAAAGAGAGCAGCAAATGAATGGACTTCTAATAAACGAATTTGCATGCAGTTTGTTCATTGTTTCCTGCATTTTCCATGGAAATGTCTTTAACTTCCACTACACTCACAAATACAAACACACTCACATAAAGCATACACGCATATCAAAAACACACGACATCGGTATTAAGTTCTTTTTCATCGTTTTATGTGTGGGTTATACTTACTTGCTACCGTACCCGAATAAAGGCCATAACGCCATAAAATGGGGAGGGATGGAAAAAGCAAATAACAAAACATCCAAACGAATAGAACTCCAACTCTGCCCTCGTAGCTTTCCATCGGGAAAGGGGGTAAAACCCCATTAAAAAGATAACGTAACGTTTTTTTTCTATATCAAGAGAACTTAAGCTAGTTGTGAAAGGCATTTCGTGAAAAGGGGACGTCCTCGTGCGCCACGACGTAAGCGTTTGTTCGTGGTGCTAGATGTGCTAACACATAAACAAGTGAAGCGCTGCTGAAGCGCTTTAGCGAAGCTCGCACCGTTTAGGTTGAAGCGCTTGAAGCGTGGCTTACGCGGGGAACACCCACTCGCTTAGAGACAGGGGTAAAACAGGGTGTAACAAAAGCCCGAAACGCTCCCTAGAACCTAGCAAGGGCATTGGGTTGGGTATCGGATTAATCATGCCTGCAATCGATCGATTTCGCTAACGAATATGTTATGTTATGTATATTACCTATATATGTATCAATGTATATGATCTTTGTGAGGCAAAGTTTTGCGCGTGAACACCGTTCAGCACGTTTCCTTGCATTCCTTTGCTCGTTTATATTGATGATCCGGTGTGGTTTTTGTTTTTCATTCGCTCGTCTCTGTTCCACAGTCGGGAGTGAGAGTGGTCACCTGTGTCCCAATGTCTACCTCGAACACTACGCTACGAAAAAACATGTCTTTCCTCTCGACCTTCGTATGCTGTGCAGCTTCGTACACTCTATTTATCATCCCAATAAAACATTGATATGTATGATTTGCAGTAGTTCCCATGTTGTCAAGCTACCCGAGGGGCGCAGCACACGGAGAAGCAAACGATCGACCTCGTCAGAAGGAAGCTGCCGCTTCCCGATGTGCTGCCCTCTCGGTTCGCTCGTTTGTCCGCGCTAGCGGTTTCTCCCATCCCGGTCGGACAACCGGTCTCCATGTGTTCAAAACTGGCCTAGATTGTCGGCTTGTTTGCTTGGTTTGTTATCGCTCGATTGCCCTCCGTACCTCACGCAAGACGCCAGACTTAACTACACACATTGAATTGGACGGAATGATTATGCTTCTACGTTCTGCCTTGTCGCTGACACTTCCTTTCTTCAATCCTTTCCCCGTTTTCGCTGAGGTCTTGAGAGACCTTTCTTTTCTAGTACCCCCTACCCCCTGCCCTTCATCGTTTGCTTTTGCCAATCGTTTTCCCTCGCTAACCCGCTCTAATCCTTCTTCTGTTTCACTAGTTCAATGGTTTCGTTAAGCTTGCTCGTTTTGTGTTTCTCGTTTTTGGGATTAATTGAGTTTACTTACGCACTATAGTTATGCTTACGAGTTAAAGATATTACCTCACACAGCTTCACCAAAGACAGTAATAACCGTCATAATCATAGTATAATGATAATAATAGTAATAATTAAAAAAAAACTTCAAAGTTTCGCTACTTATTGCTACTGTTTTGTGTTGCTTGCTTCTAAGCAAGTCTGACGATTAACTCTCGCATTACTCTTTTTTTTATACCTGCTGCTTGCTGCTGGCCACTTCGTTATCCTTTTTGGTTATCTGTATGTTAATGTTTTGACCCCCCAGCACGGCATGTGCGGATGTCTTGTGTAGCCTTTTGAATGTAGCCCCCGTTACACTGCATATACCATAGCCATAGTTATGTTCTCTTTGGTAATTTGGTAAAGGAAAGGATTTCCTTTTCCTTCCCAAGCCCGCGCCCGTGATCCGGGTGTATGTTTAGTGTTTGTTCTTTGGTTTTTCTCTTCTGTAGTGGTTGCTTTTTTCTTTTTTTGCAGTTAGGTAACTGTATTGCTGTATTGCCAAATCATAGATTTTTGTTTTTAATTGAAAGCAATTAGCTTTTGATTGAAAATAGTTAGCTGTATGGTGGTATGGGCTTGATTTTTCTCTAACATTTTTTGTCCTACACTATGAATTGCTTACATTTAGGCGGATGGGGTTAGTGCAGGATAACGAAGGGCTGCTAGAGCAAACTAGTCCAGATAGTTACAGCTAAGTTTAACACACCCTTACAAAACACATAATTAATCACACGCAGCTCGATCATTCATTCAATGTCTTGTGTTTTTTGTTGTTGTTAGCAATAAAAATAGTTTTCCATTCACATTGCGAAACAATTACGAACAAAGCAAAGGCATTTAAATGTAATTCCATCAATGTAATCCTTCATCTGCTGGGAAAAAATGAGAGAAACACAGAATAATATTGATCCACACTAGCCCAGCAACGATCCATATCGACGTGGGATGGTTGATGGTTTTTTGTTGTTACCTCTTTTGCTTCCTTTCCCCTTCCATAAAAACCTATCGTTTTCGGTCTCATGTCGGCTAGAATTGCTTAGAAACAGCTTGACCTCTCTACTCGTATATACGTTTATCGCTTATGCGCACATTTTGTTGGTTTGTTTATTCTCTCAAACTTGCTTTAAAACTTTGCTAAATACGTCAGATGTATGTTCTGCCTTCACACCCGTACCCGCTGGCTAGTAGTAAATGTATCTCGTTTTCTTAAATGTCGATTCAAAATCTTGATATGCATTGATATTTTCATTTACAAAGTTTTTGTTCTGTTTGTCCCTTTCATTTTTGTTGTTGCTGGTTTAACTAGTATTTCATTTTCAGCAGCCATTCCGTGTGGCCGTTCCCTTTGCTCTGCTTCGTAATTAATTGTGTGTCTTATTGCTCACATTTTGTTTCTTTTTCCATTGTTATACTTCATCATGCTAATGGGGATTTTGTGTGTGCTTTTTTTATTACTCCACTCTGTCTTGCTTGTTTCTGGCAGATGGTGGCCATCATATATGTCCCCTATAGCAGCAAATAAAAAACAAACAACAAACAAACAGCAGTGATGAAACCCTAATCACATAGTTGTTCAGCCTATTGACTTACGATACCGTGTCCTAATGCTTTCCAGCGCCTTCGTCCAAACTGTTTGCAGATTCTTCCCGTTCTGGTTTTGTTTTTTTTTGTATATCTCAGATTGTTTGGATTAAAAATGATTCTAATGCGTAAAAAACGGGATATAAAGAATGATCGAATGTCCCTTTTACAGTTTTTTTTTCATTTCGTTTGCTAGATTAATGTGCGCTGGGAGAGGAAAAACCGGCCGTTAGTTGAATTAACATTAGCCTTTGTTGATTTGTTACGATAAAAAGAAAAACAAATTGGAAACTAGGTAGAGTGATGATCGCTTGCCAGAGAGTTTGCCAGCCCAACTCGATTGCTCGACTATTCCTTTACCTTCTTCGCTCGCTCGCACCTTCGTCGTGGTAGCTCTCCGTCCTCTTTACCTTCCTCCCGCCAACGAATCATCACTCCTTTTTTAGGGCACATTTTGGTAAAAAGTGATCAACTAGTATGTATGTTTTAGCTAGCGCTTGTTCGCTCGTTTCGCGTAATGTATATCGCTCTAGACTTGTTTTGTATTCTCTTTTTCTGTTTTTGTTTAGTAATCGTTTTAGCGTGTGTCTCAGGAAAGTATGTAGTGACTGTGTAAGCTTGCGCTCTCTTGCTTGCTCTGTTAGGTAGGATTGATTAATTACACTCCCATCATTTCGAAGGGGTTTGGTTATTCCCCGTCTGTGCTTCTGTACGTGCAGTGCAGGTTCAAATACAAGCGTTTTTCTGGCTAAAATTGCGCCTCCATCCGTCTTTTCGTCTTTTCGATCGCTTATCACAGGGATCATCATGGAGTGGATCGCGGTTGCACTAACCCAATCCATCTAGTACTTCTTTTCGACCATTCCTCCTACTCTCTTGGGCACACCTTTTTTGCAGTGTGTTTGTTTGGTTTAATGCTTTGTATTAGATTATCCTTCTGCAGCAGCCCGCCTATGCCCGTGGATGTGGCGCCACAGCAAAGGTGAACAGTCCCGCATTCTGTCCACCCAGCCCGGCCATGGATGTTGCTCCGGGCGGTGCAGGTTGTAGTGCACCGCGGCCATGCATGCCGCCTCCGATCAGTGCTGCCCCGCCGGTGCTGCCGATGCAGTGATGCTGATGATGCTGCTGGTTGCCGCCAAGATTGCTATGGTTCACGATGGTGGTAGCGGTGGTGTTGGTGGTGGGTACGGGTTGCATCTGTTGCGGTCAGGTTGTTGCCATTAGGTACGAGCTGAGATCGGTTCGTTCACTCTTCTTCCCCAAATGATGTTCCATTCTTGGCTCCAAACCCGCCCCCCTGGCACCGCACCGAAAAGGGAAGAGAAGAGAAGGAGAGAAACACATTGATATGAGCAATATGGCGGACGATAAGAAAGGGCGTTTGTTTTTTTTTTTTGGTTAACAAGGGTAAACTTCCTAGCTGTACAGGGTGACTGTTGTTATCTTTGCGATCAACGCACAACACAACACAACACACTCAGACAACTACTGTTCGTCACCGCGTATGGTGCACGCGTGTGTATGTGTGTATTGAGGTAAGTGAATGATAAGGAAAACGATTCATTTCTGTTACCGAGCCTAAGCGTCTTAGGCACGCAAAACACAAAAAAAACAAAAATGCAAAACATGAAACATAAAATGTCTCACGTTGGTGTCGGTTTGGTGTAAACTAGCCCAAAGGCCAAAGTACAGTACAGTCGGATGGAGTAGTGAAAGCTTCATCTAAAATGGAGGCGCATGGTGTTTCTTCTGTACACAATTGGAAAGGTGGATGAAACCTAAAAGTTGCTGTTCAGTTTCAGCTTACTACCATTGTGATCTGAATTTATTTTTTTTCCTGTTGAGAGGTATTTAGGGCATTGGTTTTTAAATGAAAGTATTTACTCTGTACAAAATGGTTTCTAATTGTGGTGCGGTGTGAAGTGAAACGGGTGCAAGATTTGCAAAAACTTGAAACTGGCTTTGGTTTTGGTTTCGTGCAGTAGTGTGTGAGAGTGTGTGTGTGTTTTATACGTGAGTGCGTTGGTTTGTTGAGAGAAAGAAAAAAAAAACACGATCACATCAACTCGAACTCATTCAGAAAACATACTGCGATCCGGTGCAAATCAAAGAGTGAATTATTGAACAATGCGGTGTGAAGAAAGTGTCTGTTTGTGTTTAAAATATGTTCAAAAGCGAAATCAAGGGAATGGCAGAAGCATTCGTTATTGCGCGAGGTGAGTGGCTGTTTACATGTTCTACTAGGCTGTGGTTAGTTTTGTGGGCAACGGTGGAGGGATCGATTGTTGGTTGGTTTTTACTCATAATTTTCATACATTTTTGCCCCAATTCCGCGAACTGCCAACAACCGATCCTTGATCGTGGATGAGGAATAGTGGTGGTGGTGGTGATGATGATGGCAATGGAGTGAGGGATCGGGGGGATTAAACATACTTCTCTCTGCTGCGCGTGATTCTGTGCGTAGAACTGGTGCGACGGTATGTCGGCGGCCATCTTCGACTTTGCAAACTCGATGCGCATTGCGCCCCGGTCCGACGACAGGAGAAACTTGCCCTGCAGAGCGGTCATTGCTGCCGCCGCACTGAGCACGTCCTTAAACTCTACGAACGCAACCGGTACCGGGGCAGCACCACCGCCCGACCCGTTCACAAGCGTGGTGGTGGTGGAGGTGAGTGCAGTACCGTTGCTGGTGGCCAGCTGGTTGTGATGGTTGGTGCAGTGGCGATAGAGGCCGTTCAGGATGCTCTGGTTGTTGATATTGGCGGCGGCAGCAGCGGCGGCGGCGGCGGCGGTGGCAGCTGTTGTTGTTGCTGAACCCTTAGTGTGCAAACGAAGGCGACAGAAGCCAGGCAGACTGTGGTGGTGGTGGTTGGTGGTTGGTGGTGGTTGGTGGTGGTTGGTGGGGGATAGTTGTGCAGAATTTTATGTTTTTAAAACGATTTTTTTAAACGATAATTTGCAATAGAAGGTGGAGGAAATCAAACACATACGAGATGGATCAAGGAATTAGGAACGTAATGAGGAGAGGAAATAACACAAACATTTTTTGGATGTAAAGGGAAAGTGATAAAAGGAGCAATTTTAAAGGGATACGAGTTGTCGTTGCGATGGAAATAAAATGGAAAACAGGTAACAAGGAAGTATGTGTTAGAAACGGTGCATAATTCAAATAGAAGTAGTTTTTGTTTTGCTGGTTTGTTTGTTTGTTTCGAAACATTCATACAGGGCAGGCGAATACTAGTAGTGGAAACCGAGAACAGCGAGCTGAGAGTGATGGTGGCCTACCCCTTCCCTCCCTCTTCCGTACCCAGTTTTTTTTGGTGGCTTCGGGTCTCACATTAAAATCTTTTCGATTCAGAACAGTTACAGTAAGGCGAGTAAGACCAACAATTTAAAATGATGAAACCAATTACAACACGTCCGCAAAGACGCGAAGCAAACGGAAAACAAAGAAAGAGAAGGTTAGGGAAAGAGAAAGAGATAGAGCAAGGTAATTTTGCACGTGAGATGAGTGTGGTAGGGATTTTTTGGAATCAGAAGAAGTAGAAGAAGAAAAAAAAACATGAAAAAATAAATTGAACAATAGTTACCACGAAAGCATTCCGAATCAAACACTAAAGGAAAACAGAGTTTACAGATCATTCACTTTCAAACGAGGACGGGTGCGGGAGAAAACAAAACTTGTTGATGGTTTGGATGAATTTGGTTGCTTCATTATTAGCTAGGCGAGCATGGGGGGGAGACGGAGCAAGAGGGGACACGAGAGTGAACAGTGAATGAAAGTAGTAGAATTGAATAGTTTAGTTATCGCATTGCACGTACAGAGAGAGAGAGAGAGAGCTAAGTTGTTGGGATGCAGTGAATGTGTTGGGTGTTTGGTTAAACATTTGGTGAAACGAACAGGGGATGCAGTTTTGCGGAATTTCTTTATGAAATATTTCATCGATATAGGTTTAAACGTGGTGTGCAGTATATATATATAGAAACAAATTGCGTTCTGTTAAATATATCTATTTATATATGTATATAAATATGGAGTAAGTGAAGGGTGAAGGGGTTGACTACAGTTTGTTGGATTTATTAGTTGTTGTTTTTGTTTAATGGTTAGGGATTTTTGGTTTTATTTTTAAATACTTAGATCAATCAATTGAATCGATCTCAAAGTTTGTTTCAAACATAAAAATAGACATCTGCAAAACCTCACATTTTAGCTGTATCAGAACAGTTCAACAGATAAGCCACAACTGAAGAAAAATCCCAGAGAAAGAAACATTCTAAGAAATTTAGTTTGGGTGAATAATACAAAAGAATAAAAATGGACTGCCCTTTGTTTACTTTTAATTGACTGTGACGGTTAGACACAGAGTACTTTTTTTTTAGATTTTCATGCAATTCTCTACGTTTTTTCGTCCTGTTGGTTTCGACTATCTGTCTAAGGTGGGTAGAAAAGGGAACAAAATTTCGCAAAAATCATCTTGGGGGGAAAAAAGCTAAACCAAGAAAAGGGGTAAATACTCCGGAACAGTAGCGAGTAAAACGAAACCCACGCACAAATAGCCAGAACGAATGGAATGAAACGGAGTCAAAAATAAAAGCGGTAAATTGGTTCGGCTGTGGCAATGAGTTCTCGGAGATTAATCGTTTACCCCTTGAGCGACAGCCCAACTTGGGATTGTCCTCTGGAATACACCAGTCGCCAGTGGCTAGTAGATAAACAAATAGGAGAAAGAAAAATGAAAAGCCTGACCAAACTGAATAGGCCCGCAAAACACACCGTTTGCATAAATCGTGGCGAAGGTACAACTGGTGTTTGAAAACCAAGAAACCAAACCCCCCCCGAAAAAAACTAACCCAAAAAGAACAATCACAACACTATAGAATGGGGGGGGGGGTTAAACAGGTTGATAGATGAAGATAATGAAAGATGGAAACAAACGAACGGATAACCAAGAGAAAGAAAGGGAGAGAGAGAAAGAGAGAAAGAGACGGAGAAAAAGGGGGACGGTGGGGAAAGGGGGCACACAATACAGGGTGGAAAAAAGAGTGGTTAGAGGGGACGGGGAATGAGAGGCGAAAACTCACCTAGCGAAAATTTCTTTCAGCTCATGCTCGGATACAAACTGTCCGAGATTGGCAACGAACAGTGTCGAGCAGGGAGCATTGGCGGCTAGCGGCGGGTTCGGTGGCTGATTGCCGCCGGCAGTGCTGCCGACCGGACTGGCCAGGGCCGGACTGGGCAAAAAGTGGTTCGCAGGCAGGCCGGCGGACACATGCATCGATGCTGGATGTATTGCTGACGGGTGCGGCATTTGAATTTGCTGCTAGAATTAAAAAAAAAAGGTAAAACAAATAGAGGATAAGGCACAAACACACACACACACTTAGACAAGGCGGAGAGTTAGAAATTGAAGAAGAAGAAAGATGGATCTTTGTTTGTGGATGAAGAAGGGCGAAATTAGTATGCAGCAGTACTACTTTTTATAGCCTCAAGGTTGGAATTGGGAAGATATGGCATCGTTTTGAGAGCCTAATGAAACAACAAGATGGAGCGAATTGTTTGGTACATTTGAAAGGTCTAGGTGGCATTAGCTTAGCTTTTCGATTCTTCTGTCAAACATCAGCAGGTATCTTCTTCTTCTATTTGGCGTAACGTCATAACGCGGACATGCCGGCCATACATACACAGGCTTTCGAGACTTAATTCATTACCACGCAGCCGGATAGTCAATCCTTGCTACGGGGGGACGGTACACTCTAGGTTTGAACCCATGGCGGGCATGTTATTGAGTCGTTCGAGTTGACGACTGTACCATGGGACCGCCCCACCATCAGCAGGTATATAATCATTAAATATGGGTGAAACAACAGTTTTCATTTAGAAGTTTTTTTATATGAATATTTAACCACTAACTAACTTACAGAAATTCGACTGAAAGAAGCAGAGCATTGTAAAACTTCCGTTCAGTTACATTCCAAGAAAAAGATAAATTGCCCCCCATCGGTGTAGGTCTTTCCCGCCATTCGTAATATATTTGCCCGCACTGCACGCAAACCACGAAAGTTTGTCGAACGCTGCAGACAAAATATTTCCTAGAGTTCCCCCGTTGCCCTCTTTTTTTTTGTCGTTGGTTGCTCCGAAAATCTCCGCATGCCCGGGAGTACGAAATCTCGACTCACTTCCGGCCACTTTGCACACTCAAACAAGTGTCGCTTGGCCTCGGCTCGGCTTGGGCGGAAAAGGAGGAGGAGATTCGACAAGGCCAGTGCTGAGAATGAGTGTAACTTTTAATTAAAACTTCATTATTATGCAAATGAGCCAAATTTACGCTCCATTGCAGTGGAGCTTCGCACTGGTGGAAAGCCTTTCGCTCGAACCCAATGCTAGAGTGGTGCATTTTCGGAGCAAAAAGAAAGGGCAGGCGCAAAAAGTTTAACAATATGTAGGAGCGGTAAAGCACGAAATCCCAGGAACCGTTTGGCAGCATGTACAATGTTAAGGGATAGAGAGGAAGAAAAACAGCATTAAAGTGAGATGGGATGAATGGGGCATCCCTTCACGATGCTTTTTTACGGCCTGTGGAAAGCCTTTCCACATTGGTGTATTAGAGAATTTAATTTTCCTCCGTCGATTAAACCGATCCTTATCGGAGAGTGGTGGGACGATTTTAATGATCGTTTCGAGTAAACCATTTTCGACCACTTTTTCGCTGCACAGAGAAAAAAAGGCCAACTTGCCGGCCCGGTTTTGGGGCCACAGCAAGCAAAAAAAAGCGAGCAACAAAGAAGCTAAAAACAAAAGTCCTTCTGTTGAAATTTGGTCTCCGCGTTTTTTTTGTACATGGTCCTCGGCCGATGCTCATCTCGTTCGACAAGCTGCTTAGCGAACAACAAACGAATCATAAAATCTGTCATCGAACCCATCTCCCATTGCCTGATCATGAGCAGGAGCGAAAGGTCCGTCCATAATGCGGATTAAGGGCAAAACTTGTTCATTGGTCGGGTGATTTTCCCGGGTGTTTTTGGGGATTGAGCCGATCGTGGGCAAGGAGAGAGGGAAAGGTGGAGACCAAAATCTGCTTAACTGGAAACCGACGACCAAGAGAGGAGAGTTGTGGAGCATCTTTTTTGGCTTCATGCCGTTTCGGTGCGTAGTGGAAGTGTATGGTGAAGGCCACCTAATCCGGTGTGGAAGACAGTAAAGTAGTTTCTCCTTTTTTGCAAATCTTCTTCCGCATTCCCTTTCTGTGAAGGTATCGATTATCAACGGGCCATGTTTGAAATGGTAGTATCTGGCCGGTGCTTGGTTATTGCAACAGGCTAGGGGCTAAAAGAGCAACCATTCACGAGCCCTAAAGGCATCCGTTCGATTGAAAGGATCGGAAGGATTTGAGAATTATTAATTGCGGGGCAATCATTACGAATGTTCGGGGGCTGTGGTACCGAAGTGACCGGGATTTACACCAGGTACTCACCATTGGCCACGTAGCTTATTGGATAGGATTGTAACCGAGAAAGTGGGACAATCTTGTTAGCAAACCGTTCTTTTTTCTACTTCTTCTCATTGCTGCAGGTGATTGGAAACCATCATCAACACCTTTACTGGCGTTAGGTACGGATAGAGTGTGAGGGCAGTTCTTGGTCTTCATTTCTCTACCATAGGTCCAAAATAGGATTAAATGTAGAGAGTTTGCTGCACTGGCATATCATTGACCAGTAACATCTTTCATCGAGCAGGAACGGGTACGGACAAGGCTGATTTTAATTTTCCTCCACCCGTAAAGTGCATCCATGGAAAAAGGGAAGGGTGGCCATCGAGCACCAAAGTGTAAATGGTTGTCAGGTGCCAGAAGCAATTTTGCCTCCATTAAAGCGTCGGCCTGTCGTTGTATACACATTTTTTCCCCCCGCTATGGCAAAGATGATTGGATCTGAACTGATGGGATGAACTATAGCGGCCCGCTTCGAGCGTGTGATGGAAAATTTATTTTCATTAAATTCAAAAATTAATTCCCACTTTTCATCAACGCTGGCGGCTGCCCTTTCCACAGTCAGGCGGTCCGTTTTGGTACGCTCGAAAAACTATTCCACCGTAGGTGCGAGGAGGGTGGAAATACTTTCTTAAGCAATGGGCAAAGAATTTAATCTCAACTGACGCGTTGGCGTAACTTTTGCCCTTCGGAGGCAGCGGGTAAAGCTCACCGGGAAGGTTTCGCCGCAGAACGGAGCAACAAGAAGCAGCAAGCCAAACAATTCATCTTCAAGCGTGTACAGTTTTCCAGCGCCCGTTTAAATTGCACGCGTATTTCACCTCGCACCTGGTGCCTGGTGCTCGTTGTACCGAATGGTCCGGTGGGAGTGCTAGCATAAAGCTAAATGGAATACTTTGTTGCTTTTCATCTGAAACGTAAATAAAACAATTTTTGCACTGGAGCTGTTTAATTTTCTCATGATATCCGGCATGAGGTCTCTGGGCTGATCGGGCGGAGAGCATAACAGAGAAGAAAGGAACGAACAAAAGACAGAACAATAGAACGTGCACTAGACGGGACCGGTGAAGGAGAAAGCTGGGGAGAGTTCTATTTTTTTGCGTCTGTAAGGTTGTTGCTCCAATCACTTCCGAGACCGTGCTGAGGAGAGGGGGTGAACATTCTGAGCCACCTTTGCCCACAAAGCATCCGGATCGCAAAGGGTACCGCGGGAAAAGAGTAAAGTCGCAAATGGCAAGGGATTACGAGCCACGGGAGGGAAATGTGAGACCGAGAGGCGAGTTTGAAATCTCGGATATGATTTTTGTTCTTTGCGCGGTAGAATTTTCAGTAAAAACACGAATAACAATGGGCATACAAGTTACAAGAGCAAGTTAGCTTTGATAGATTGCTTGATGTAAGGAGGATTACGAGGAAATGAATTAAAAAAAAAAAGAAATTTTTGTCATTTATTTAACTATGTAACTTAAGGCCAAGTAGCAACGCAGAAATATAGGAATATGGCTGTGAGTAGTAATATGGCACTGTAAATATGTCGAAGGCATAAGCTTTATATGAAAAGATAGAAGAACAAAACATTCTATGGAATGGGTTCACCGATTGTGAACCGAATACAGTAAAGCAATATTCCTTTTCGTGAGCAAAACAACTGGGCAACCCAAAAAAAGAAGGCCGTCTTGCCCATTTCACTTATAAGCCATACAGTCTTGCCTCGTACATATTAAGTATACGATAAAGCTTTATGACTTCATTTCTAGTCGTTAAATCGAATGAGGATACTTAACGACAGGTGAACCCCTTTTTCCGGCGGGTCTATATACGCGCTATATGATAAAGGAACAATACGAGCGATGGGAAGGCACTAAAAGGGTACCCAGTATAGATCAGCAATGAACCAAAAATCGCTTGACGGTGAGGTGAACTTAACGAAAGCTGTGACTCAATCAATACGAGGGATTTCTACAGGATGTACGGGTGACCCTATAAAACAGTGTTTTCCCAATGCGTTTGCACACCGTAAAGCTAAAACATAAAGCGCGCCTTTTTGGTAAAAAGGTAAACTGCTATCTGCAAGAAACAATGAATCATAATGAAAATGAAACCAATTTTGTTAAAGTATAAGCTATGCGATCTGTAGTAAAAGCACAAAAATCTTTCGCTAGAATAACACGGAAAAGCTAACACGTACATAGGAAAAGCGACTGTTTGCCCGGAAACAACATGCATCACGGTTAGACACCGGATGGTTTGCGTTGCGAACACGGGAATGGCCAAGTGGGTTCATTATTTCCTAGCCGCAGGATGCACGGTGGTAGGACCGCCTTTTGTATACGGGACGCACTGGGGTCATATTTACAACGATACTAAGAAAAAAAAAAACAACTCAGCTCAAGATGCAAATAGAATCCGTACGGGTTGTTGAATAAACTCGCAAGCAAAGCCTTCATCACGAGAGTGTGCATCACAATGCAGTTCCGTTGCTCTCATTACGTTGTTCTTCTTTTTGTGTGAGTGTATATTTTTTTGCAAGAATTCCACAGAGCTGATGTTACAAAGCAAAACTGGAGACAGAGGTGGTCTGGCTGTGGGCAGAGTGAATGTGTGAGTGGCATGAAAAATTCTGAAGAGTGTGATTCTACAAGGGTTTTTTTGCTGGTGGAGGGAATCGTATCGTTGGTCTTGTTTATCCTGCTAAATAAATACTTCTAGATGATCATATCTAATGGTAAGGACGCAGGCTCTTTGTGCTACTAATCAGAGCAATGCTCTAAGCACGAAAGTAGTTCTTAGAAATGAAAATTACGGATGCATTTATAACGATCAGTTGATGCTGGGATAGGCTCATTAGTTGATAAAGGATTTATGGAACATCTCTCATAACAAAATCAGAACTTCTCTCAAAACATTGGGCTGATCTGTTGAGCTTAAAACCAAATACTATCACTTGAATGAATATCTGTGCAATGCTCTGTAACAATAAGTGAAGCACTGGGTGCAATATCACACGCGGAGCTATCTGTACGACTTCTTCTGTACAAACTATTGGGTGCAAAACAGCAAATTATTAAAAGAACAAGTAGAGTGGACACAACACAAGCGGACAATATATCTACACAGAAGGGGACTGAATGTACAACTTCTCACGAGCAAACAGCTCGGGATAAACTCTCAACAAAATAGATGACAAATAACGTTTGGACAGTGTGTGTTCTTAGAAGGTAATGGTTAATGGTAAGCGCGATGGTGTTTGATGGAGGTATTGGTAGACTAATTGGTGGCGGTTTGGTACTTACTTGGTGCATCGGCTGCTGCTGTTCGAGGACTTTGTCCGTATTTAGTCAGAGGTAGGACCGTACCGGTACCTGCGGATGCAGTGCCGGATGGACGAGTGTCGCGTGCTGCAGTGCTGCTGCACTCGGCAGCTCAGCGGCCGCCGCCGAGAAGGCTAGCGGATGATGCCATAGTTCCGGGCCGCCAGGAAAAAACGGTGTACCTAAGTCTGACAGAAAGATTCAGTTAGAGTTCACGGAAAACCTTTACACTCAACATTGGGATTGGGAGGGAAACTGAGGGCTTGGCGGTGTTGGAAGGGAAGTAGCCAAATACGAACGGTCGCCGGGATACGGTGTACATACATTATGATTGGCTACATTTTGCTCTCAAATCTGAAGTTATACATGGACCGTGTACTTGGTAATGTGTCGGGTGCAACTACATTCTTTTGTTTTGTTTTGTTTTTTGCACGCATTCATTCTTCACAACCAGGAGACAAAAGGTCGGGGTATTCAAGCACCGCAAACACTCCATATTGTCGTGGTGCGTATGTTTTTTTTTGTGAGAAGGAGGGAGCGCTTTTGTGCACGCACGTGTGTATGTGTGTTCGCAGTGTATGTAATGTCGGTGTAAGGGTAGGTGTGTGAGTTTATAGCAGCACAACAGTGGTGACGACGGTTGTGGGGGTGCATGGTTGCACTTCTGGCTACTGGTGCTGCTTACGAACGATCGACTCGCAATACAAGTTAGTGTATCGGTGTTTGCGTGCACTTGCTTTGCCTGTCTAATGGTATTTTATTTCAACAAAAATGTACAAGTACGGGGATCTTACGTTCTGCTTGGATTGGGGGTAATTACTACAAATACTAAATGTGCATCGTAATAGTTGCTAGACATTTATGCGGAAAATGTATGACATTTTTGCCATAAGGAAGGCATGGAAAGCTTTTTACGGGACCCCGACAAAACGTATGCAGCAATGTTTTCTGATGTTTTCTTGTCTCAACTGTAACTTAGCCAGAGAGCTTGGATACAGAGTTGTATAAACGACAACCAGAAAGAGGCGGGAAAAACAACACTCAAGTGCAACTACACGGTATAAGCATATCATCATGTAGCCCGGGAGCGAGGAGTACTGCGCACTCCAATAATCCCTGGTTTTCCAACCCCAAGGATTTGTCGTTTTGCTTTACTAGTGTCATCGGTCGACGGGCGTTTGGTGACGGAAGCAAGTAGTTCGGGTGAGAGAGAGAGAGAGAGAGAGAGAGAAGGAGGAGAGGACAAGATGTGGGAGGCGGGAAAGAAAATGTAACGAAAAAAAAAAGTACTTACGTCCAGCAGTAAGTGGGTGCATCAATGCAGGATGTGCAGCTGTGGCCGCTGTATTAGGTTGTGGTTTTGGTTTGCTGACTTTAGTGTTACTCTTGGCGAATTCCAAGCGTATTGTTTGGGGCATATCGGGATCGAAGCGTACACCTTGCTGCAAGATTTATATTGTTTTTTTTTTTGTGTGGTTGATTTTTGCATTTGCGTTCCGATTTTTGGTTTTGGTTGGCACGTGAGGTGGTTTTGGAAGGTACATTTGATTTCGATTTCAAACGATTTGCATTTGCGGGCAGAGAGGAGGGGTTGTTGTGACGCGTGGTGAAATTGGGTTTCGTAGTTTTTTTTTTGTACCAGTGCAGTTCGGTGTGTGTTGTTTTGTTGATGTTGCAAAGAAAAACAGGAGTTCCAATTTCCCATCGAATGACAAAGGTGAGTGATTGATCGATCGATCGGCGATATGGCATCATAACAAAAAGTAATGGAGCAATGTTTTGTCCATATGTTTTTATTTTGAAAAAGATAAATAGGAAGAGAGAGAAAGAGATGGGAAAAGTAGAGGTAAATAAAATGCATCAATGTACAGTTTGTTTTAGTAATTTACATTTAAATGACTGTAGGGTGTAATTAAAAAATATATTAGTTTTAAATTATTAAATAAGCTTTTCATGGGAACCATTTCAAAAGATTATAACCGCAAGATTAGAGAGAATGGAATTAATTAAAAACAAAATCGTTAGGAATGAAAAAATCTCATAAAATCACAAAATGTATGGGTTAAAAAGAGAAACCATTAAAAAAAGAGTTATTGAAATGACTTTAAAAATATTTTTTGTCATTACATTTCAGGCGATTAGTAAACGAAACATCAAAAATGAAGGTAATGATGCAACATTTAGGAAACCTGAGTAAGGGGGAATCGTGCATGGGCTGTAGCATTTTGGTTGTTGATTTTGTAACCATGGAAGAGGCTTGCTTGAGTATGGCATTTGAAATTTCGAGAGAGAAAAAGCTTATAAGATTAAATGAAAACATACAAAAAACAAGTGCTAATAGTGTCAGCCTCCCAGGCAGCGGATGTGTTGAAGTGCTATATTCTCGTCAAGATATTTTGGCGCGATGGCATTGATAGGAGAGTAGAAATGTCACAGCTTGATTGTGTACAAGTGTGCTAAAATCAATCACCACTTAAGGGAGGACGCCCATTGAGCTCAATGGAAACGAAAGTAAAAAAAGACTAATCAGATTAAATCACATCAAACATCAAGCTCAGTGGCTTGACGAGTGCACACAAATGCTTGCGTTCACGTTCCTTCCTCCCACAACCGTTTTTATTCGAAGAAACGATCGATTGAGATGAGAAAGAGGGAAAACCTTAAAAAACCATCCCTACCCCAATACATACGATTGTACGTGTGTAGGCGTGCGGCTTTACATTGGTATACTATTAACTTTACCGGTGGGTTGAAGTGGGGCCCTCCTTTTCCGGGGCAAGAGCGCAAGCAAAAGCTGCTTCTGCGAGATGTTCAAAGAAGACGGTGGTGCTTTTTCGTCGCTTTTTTTGTTGTTTTGTTTAAGACGGGTCAATAGTACTTCTAAGTGTTGGGCTATTAAAAGGGAGAACGATGTTAAGTGTGCGTGTGTGTGTATGTGTTTCTTTGGGGCGTGTAGGTGGCATTATTCTCGGAAGAACGTTTTTACTTTGATCCTTGGTGACGGTTCGATGTGACAGAGTGAATCATGTGTGAACGTGTCGGTGTGGTGGTGTAAGGGCGTGTAGGCGGTGTGCAAAGTTTTCAACGATCAACAAGTAGTTTGAGGGTGGGTGAAAAAAGGACACACTCACACACATACGTATCCATTCAGTGGAGCGAGATAAAAAGGGACATTCTTCTTCAAACAAAGGGCAATAGAATTTAAAAAAAAACGCTTGAAGTATAGGAATGTAAGGACCAAGAGCAAAAGAGGTTTGCTGCAAAATGATTAGCACGCTGTGGGAAATGCTGTTTTTACTGGGCACGTGTGTTTTTCTGTTTCTCTCCAAACCAATATGCTATCTAGCCTTGAGGCACAACTCTTGCGCAACCCACCTAGCTAGGTGATCAACACAACGGGGCGAAATTAAAGCTTCAAAAGATACTTTTCAGAGCTTGGTGAGATGGTTGGTCGGCATGACCGTGGGGTTAGTTGGTGGTGGTGGTGGTGGTGATGGTGCACGAGCCAAAGATTGCCCGATCATGTACGAAGAGCCCGAAATAAAATTAACAACAAAAAACCATAACGAAAAGTAAGTAAAAACATTAGCCTAGCAAAAAAAAAACACAAGGGGGGTGAAAACGGTGAGTGGGGTTAGTTTTTTTTCCGGGGTATCGGTTAGATTTGGTTGTGGCACAAACGGGTATATTAGGTGAAGTTTTGTAGTCAGAGAAAACCGGACGGAAAGGTACGGAAGTGGTGCGAAACGGTCGACTTTACCTGTAGATCCTGCTTGGCTGCCTCGGCACCGGCTCGGGTGTTGAACGTAACGAAACCGACGGGCTGCAAGGAGTGAACACGAAACAGCGTAAAACATTATTGTGCAGAGGAAAGAAACAACAGTAGGAAAAGGAAGAATGGGGCCATGTATTTTTTTTGGTTCCATTGTTCGTACAGGTTAAAGTATCGAAGCAAATGTTTCAGATACAAAAAAACTACCCCAAAACTCGATAATGGGACTTACCGATGCCGTTTTTCCATTTTTGCTGGTAACCTTCAGCAGCGAACCTTCGTAGCCTTCGTAGGCTCTGAACAGTAGATAGAGTTCGCGCGGCTTTGCATCCATCGGCAAACCACTGACGAAGAGGGTACGAACCTGTGTAAGAGAGAGAGAGAGAGAGAGAAAAAAAACGATACAAAATGAAGATGCGTGAGATGCGAGGGATTGCATATTGTTAGCAGTAAATTGATGTAGGAGTTTTATCACACTGTCGTGCCAGTTGGCGTGCGCAAAAAGAAGAAGAAAAGGTGATATTCATAAAAAAGGTCCATACAAAGGCTCCGCAAAAAGCATCCCGTCTCAATCGGTAAGATCCATCTAGGGTTTTGGGGGAGGGGTTTTTTGCCATCTTTCGACGTGCTGAAGGATACGTTTTTGTTGGTTGTTGCGACTTTGCCTAAACTTCCTTATGATCGTTCCGCCTGCGTGTATTCATTCATGTTAGTCTGCCCCGTAATGGTGCTACCCTCCCAAATAAAGCAGCAAAAATCTGTTTGATGCAGACGCTCATTGAGCGTTCTGTTTTTGAACCGTGGCCGGGATGGTGCGAAAAGTGGAAGATAGAATTTCCATGATTTTTTTTGTTTGTTTGTGGGTTCAAAGGCGGCTAAACTGATAAGAACACGTAGCTTTGGGAAGCACGAAACACCCAGCTAAAGAGCCAAGACGATGATGGGTTTTTTTTTGTTTCGATCTGTGTTATCGTTTAGGATGAGAGCGAGTGAACTTACAAATCCATCTTCAAAGTTTTGGTTTGAAGTTGGTGGTTTGGTTAAATTTTAGCTTGAATTCCAGTAGCGAAATGCAAGAAATGTTTTTTAACTGTTTTTGGTTTATGGCAACGAGAGCGAGAGAGTCTGGAATGTAACAATTTACTCAAACAACTTTTCACAACTGTATTCAAGCAACCAACAAACACGTCCAAAGAGGGCGTCACTCTTGATTAGTATTTTAGTATTTGTTTTCTACCTTTACAGCTGGTTGCGCTAATTTTAATACAGCAGCACATCGTCCACAAGAGATAAAAGTTCGAACGTCTTCCGCTGCTAGCCGCAATAAGGAAGCGAAAAACTTTTGCTTCACCAACGGGGCCATAACAAATAGAGCAACGTGCTGGCAAACGTGTTGTTTCGGACGTTGCCCCCCGAGCCCGAGTTCGTGGTGGGAAACGCTTTAGTTGCAGAACATAAGCCCCGAAAGCCTTCTCCGCCCAGCTCGCTAACGACGAAAAGCTAGGCTCAGGGCCATACTTCGGCACCAAACGGGAGACGGATAGGCGGATACAAACACACGGTAAAGAAAACACTCATTTTGTGGCCAAAATTTGACCATCAACGTGGTGTGCCTGTGCTATCGCGCTGCCCCCAAGCCCCATTGTTTAATTTTTGTGTGGAAAAAATCTAATTTCAAAACGAAACAACTTGCTTTTCCGCATCGAAACGCTGTGGTTTTGGTTTGGCAAGCAGGGAATACATGTTTTTTTTGCCTTCTCTGCTTCCATTTCTTTATTTTAAACTTCGTCTCAATATACGCCCGTACCATCTCATGCGCAACAGCAGCGGAAAGTCGTGCAACTTGCTTTTTTGTACCTATTTTGCTCCCAATTGGCTCCCGAAAGCTGAAGTTAAAGGTACAGAGTATTTTGTTCCTTCGCTACGTTGGTCCTATCCGTACCGGCAATGTTTATTATTTCTAACTTTTTTTTTGTTCCTCGGCAGTGCTCTCTATGTTGGTATATTGTCTTTCGGGATGTTCGTTTACGTTCGTCATTAGAGTGTCCTATCCGTCTGGGTGGGAATGGAAGAGTGACTGTGTTTTTTGTTCTTGGTAAAACCGGACAGGGAATATCAATAAAGATCTTTATCTGGACAAGTGTTTTCGTGCCTTTTAAACGCTTTTCTAGCTTACCGGTATCGGTGTACGCAGGATGTGGAAACAGATAGGTTTTGGCTGTGGGGTAAAGATAATTCGTTTCCGATAAGCGACGGATCAGGATGAGGTGCAAAGAGCCGCACCAGACTGACTGATGGAAGATTAAAGCCAAAAGTCTTTCCTCGTTACGGTGGATGATTGAAACGATGGCAAAATGGTGGATTAAGGAAGCATCAGAAAGGTGATAGGGAAAATTTGAAGTTTGAAATAATTAAAATGTGTTGTTGGAAAGTATTATCTCAAACTGTTTTAAGCTATGTTGTTTATTTCAATCGCTCCTAGTTGATACATTGAAAGGAAAAATACAATTTCCCATGAAATTGGAGTAATTTTAATACATTTTCGCAGAAATCGTAGATCTGTGATAAGAACCAATCAGTTGTTCAAATCCTTCCAAAGTGATGAATCGTAAATTTCCAAAACTTGAGGAATATAGCTTAACAATAGATGAAGCTGATACCCAATTTATAATTCATGGGTTGATGAATTAGACATCTTGTCAGCTCGACCATCCCCAGTCAGACTCATCTCACATCGTAACCTGACGATAATTTGCTCCATACCACACCTTTGCTACAAATTCTATACCACAGCGCATCCTTCCATATCCCATCATGATAGCAAATTGTTGAAGTGGGTTTCACCGTACATCATCATCATCATCTTTGGACAGTTTTTAGGCCTACAGACGACGTGCAAACACACACACACACATACACATAAGCGCACATACACGTATTCATTCACTTTCAATTGTCTTGGGTTTTGTAGCAAGGCGTCATGTTTAATCCTTTCCACCCATCACCGCCCTCTCCACACACGCTCACACAAAAACAAAAAGCAAAGGTGCGAACGAGCGATTCCCCATGTTTAACAAAAGCCCTCCAGGGCTAATACCCACAACACTTGTTTGCCCTTCATCACGTCGCCTGGAGGGCGCCTGGCAGAGGGATGGAGGACCTGGTATGCCCTGTTATCGTTTCATTTTAAACGAAATTAATTATTAACTACGATACTGAAATGAAACTTTCCCACGCCCTGACGCCTGACGGTTGGGTGCAAAAGTCGGCAGTCAGGCCGACCGAGCCGGCCCGGCTGGTCAATGGCTGTACCGGGGGAGGGGAAAGTGGCAATGCGTGCGTGCTCAAGTAGCTCGGTTTCAGTAGTACGTGGCATACAACATGGTTTGCGATTAATGCTCTACATCGCTCTACTGCAAGGTACATGGCCCGGCCGCTTTAGCTGCACATTATGCTCGTCCTTATGGACGGCACCGATGCGATCCGTAGACGGGCCCAATTCCAATTAACTTCCTCCACACTCCAGACACGTATCGTGCAGTGTGGTCAGCGTGGGAAAATTAGAAACTGGTTTGGCCCTATCGGATATCCTGATAGTGTTTAAAGGCTAGCAGGCGATTAAAATTTCATCCACCAACACCGATGCAGAAGCTGGACCTCGATCGGCAATCAACCATGCGAAAGCGAAGTGGTAAGCCTAGTTATGGCCGGGTTTTGTGCAAGTTTTTATCGCAAAGTAGTTTTAAGTAGCATGAATAAACGATGAGCATGTGTGTGTGTGGTAGTAGGCTTGGCCAGTTCCTTTGAGCGCCTTATGTACCTGGATAGTAGGGTTTGTGTGACGGGTTTGGGCAAATTACTGGCACCAGCTGGTAACGATCTCGCCTGTCGTAAAAGAAGCTTGTCAGTGTGGACAAAAACTCGTAATTTTTCCATTTGATGCAGTTAATGTGTTCCATGGATTAGTGCACTTAGCCAAGGGAGGGGACTTTCAAAATGAGAAGGCAAGTTTCAAAAACGAACCATACGGACCGCTGGCACTATAACACGTATGCCAAGGAGCTGAGAAGGAGTTGGTGTTTTCAACCTATTATTTTCCTTCTTAATCAAACGCAAAGCACAGCACGCTGGTAAAGTAATTAAAAACAGCAACAAGGAATAAATTACATCCTTCAGTGACATAAAATATGCACCTGAGAGTCATGAATATTCGCATGCTCGCTGCCGAAACTACATTCCAATCCGAACAATTTCCCTTCACTGTGGAATCCCTTCCTTTTCAAATGGGAGAACTTCGCAGAATGCTCCTCTCCTACTCCCCCTGCCAAAGAAGCTCTTCGAAATGGTTGAAAACTTTTAATGAGCTTTCTTGACGATATCAATCATGATAAAACGTGATAGCTTCATCTGGGAATTTTGAGGGATATGTGTCCCTTTCGGTTTCCATATGAAATCGTAACCTTCTCGGGACTATCAATCTCTATCAGCTGGATGGGTGGATAGAGAGGGTGCATGTGTGTGTGTGTGTGTATGCGTGTGGCGATATCGGCTGTGTCGTGTAAGTTTAGTATTTATGAATATTAATGCATATATCGACGGATGGGCTACCTTTATCCATCACCTGTGGGACTGTCCCCTAGATGCTAGATATGCCTTATCATTAACCGTAGGGAGCTGGTGAAGTGATAAGCAGCAAAAACTAATCATGACTAGCTGGTGTGAGATACGATGAGTTTGATTTTGGTTTTTGGTTCTAAACTTTGAACCTAAGCGGAAGCATAAATGTGGAAACTTTAATATCACTTCGATAATTTAGAAGGCAATTTTATCGCCACACCGAACGCACCAACTAATGAAGTTACCAGTGTTACAAAATCATGATACGAAATGCGTCCAAAACCTCGCCGGCAGGTAACGGGAGCGATAACGAACTTTTCCAAAACGTCCGGAAAAATGTCCGTTTGCTTTTCCCGCTCGCATCGTGTGCCCTGAGCGCGAGTGATTAAATTATTGCTGTTCGGCGGTTTAGTCAGCCCGGTGGTTTAGTCCTTAGAACGATTTTGTCACCGTGGGGCCGAGGTGCCGTTGCTGTCAGCTTCCGTTTGCCGCTTCCGCCCATCCATTTTGCCAATATTTGTCACACTAATTAATTTAAATTTCGTGCCACGCCTCGGTCTTCGGGGCGAAAAATGTTTAATTAAAGTGGCGGGACACCGTTTTGTCAAGGCGCCTTCTCGTGCGTTGGTTCAGTTTTCCGCATAGCACAGAGCACCCCGCAGGGACTAGTGGTGTCTCGTTTCATACTTTGTATTTTATTTATTTTTGATCAAGTCCAATAAAGATGTGGGCACGAGAGATTACTATGTAAAGCTATATTTGAATGTTCAAAAATTCGACATATTTTGCTTTTTTTTGTTACTATGCCTCTTCCAACACCCCTCCAATCTTCATTCGATCGTCTATTATGTCGTGATAAAATAATGACAAAACATTTATTATTTTTGTTATCCAGTGTGGATGTTTTCTGCTCCCCCTGTCGCTCTCTCTCTTTCTCGCTCTTTCTTCTCGTTGACATTTCCTACCAAATATCTCACCACGCAAGAATCTTCTACCTTCGTTTTATTGTACATCGTTCGGAGGGCAACTGGAGCAGGTTCCGCTAGCGCTATCCACTCTCCCTTTATTGCTGAACCAAATTTCGTGGAATCAGAGTGAGAATCACGTCGAAAATTATACCCCCCGACTCCAGTAAGGCAGTAACAACTTTCTCTTCCGTTTGACAAATATTCTTGTTGCGTATCATAATGTTCCAGGGCACAATCTTAAGCTTTGTTGCCGACCATGCCCAGTATAGCAAGGACATCGTCTTACGAAACGGTGAGACTGCGAGAAGTAAAAAAAAAGAAAAACCTCTAAGCCTCTTGCTTTCCGCACACAAAAGCAGCTTACACAACCGTAGCTACGAAAGTGAAGCTACAAAGCGTGCGGACGGAAAGGACACGCTCATTGTTGTCATCCATCTTTGCCTTTCCCCGTGCCGCAACCACTCACAGTGTTCGTTCGACTGGTTCGTTCTTGGCGACAGATTGAGCGCGCTCTGTGCCCGCGCGCAAGACGATAAATTACGCGCATCGCTCGATTTGAATGGGAGATAATCATTAAAATTTTAGTAGCGTGAAATTTTCATCAAACTTTTGCTCGGGCATGTTGCGAGAGGCGGGCGGTCGGTGCTGGGGCAGGAGCGGCATGCGGCGTTTGCCATCACTCCATGCGAACAGCACAGAACCGAGTGAAAGAAGCTGAGCGGGATTGAGGTTTTCGGACAGTGTTGAAGCCAATGGAAAATCCGCAGTGGTGTATGTGCTTGCGCTTTCACAAGCACATGCCGATTGGCGGACGGGGGTAAAGAAACTGGCGGGCGAAGTGCGGTAACAAACATCGATGACTTAATTAATTTGTCCCTGTTATCCTTCCCAGAAGTCGTGGTGAAAGTGTGAGTTTTAAATTAATGTTTTTTAGACAATGAGCCGGCTTTAGCTATTGTTTGGGTGGAAGACATCTTTATCACCATCGTACTCGTACTGATTGATTGCGTGTTTTTTCGGGGCGAAAGAGCATTTCTTTTATACCGGTTGAATTAAGAGTTGAAGCATGAAGTGAACCAGTTTGACGGATGAATGGATTGTTCAAGAAGTTTTAGTTAGGCGAGAAACGGTTTAGTTTAATTGTTTAACAAGATGATTAATTATCGCTCAACGCAAGTGGGAGAATTGCAAAAAAAAATCATCTAGGCTAGTCCAGACTAGTCATTTATATGATTTATGAGTACAGAAATGCTGATTCAATTCTTCGCTTTTGATTAAAATTCCTTTCCAAATGTTTCCGTTCACAATCACACGCCCACACAGCCTATGATTCATGTAACGGAATGAAGTCATCACGCACGTGGCGGCTCCATACCGTACTGGGCGTCTCCATTGAACCATCCGCATGTAACCGCAACGACCGCACATGTTATTTTTCCCGCCATTCGATCGCTAGTAAATCGAAGCAAACGGCTTATTTGACGTGCGATGCTTTCCCACACTGCCGGTTCACCTCACCACAGCATGGCTCACTACCGCCATAAACCACGCGCACAATTTATTCAGCCCCGGTTGGTTTCCTCCGGGCGGCCGCAAAGAAATTGGCCCGAGGGATGCTGTACACAAATGGACAACATTTATTTTGCTACGTGGTGTATTTTTTGCTGTCCCATTTACCTCCCTCCTATCTATCGCTATCGCTGTCAGTTAACGACCATTCGTCTGTAGCAGTGTGTTCGATTTTTGGGGTGCCGAACGGCATGCAAAACTGGATAGGCTGCGCTGCGGGGCATGGGCAGCCCTGCGCGACATGTTGGATAAATATTTACACAGCAAACTTAGCGAGGGGCCGCTATTAGACCACGAAAGGCCAGGAGAGAGAGAAAGGGTTACTTCCAGTGCTAAACGTGGGGATGCAAGAGTGAGAAGACAGCATTGTACACGCTTTCGGTTCCCTCCGGTGGAAGATCCTAAGCAAACATTTTAAAACCCCGTCGTTACCGTTGTCCCGTTTGAACCCTTGCTTGGCTTGCTGTTTTCTCTATCTAACCAGTTCCTTCCTCGCTCAGCACTCGCTCATCGATTGTATGCCAGTGCCGAAGCAAAGGAAAATTCGTTCAATTTTGTGTTTGCACGCACAAGTTGCGTGCGGTAGACAAGACAAGGCACCGCAACCCAGTTGGTGTCTTCCTTTTTCCTTGGTCCTTGGAAATGGAAAGATACAAGCGTGTGGAAAGCATAAAAGGAAAGCATGCGTATCCGCAACGAAATATGCCAGTTCGACACAACAACTTCCCAGAAAGGAATGTGGTGAATTAATTTCACGACAAGCATTCAATCCTACCCACCAGCAGCGCGGGCAAAAGCTCCCACACGCCATGGGAGAAAGTTGAACATGCTTCCATATCAATGCACACAGCTGGTAAGACGAGGCGGATGTGGAACGGGCGGCGCAGGATGTCAATGGAGGGCGCTGTTTGTGCGCAATGGTTTTACGATGTGTTTCGAGTTTTTGCCCGAAACATAGAACCGTCCACAGCTCTTCACCCTTCTTCACTCCCAATGATCAGGGTTCTCGCTAATTGATGCAGAGATTCGTTGGTACACCAAATTGGCCCCGTTCTGTGCCACTTTTTGCTAGGCGCAACCAAGCAACACGTGGCGATGTGGTGCTGCATGGATAGGGAGGGTGGTAGAAGGGGGGAAGCTTAGATGAGTATGTTTTCTCCGGTTGGCTATGGATAGGAAGATAATTGCTGTCGCTTCGCTGGTAGATTGTGTAGCAGTGTGTCCTGCGAATGTTTGGTTTGATGGTATCTTGGAAGCCACTGTAAGCAACCGGTTGCGAGCATTGCCAGTTAACAGCTTAATGGTGGGCTAATGTAGCCTAATAAGCGATTTAATGAGCGACTAAAACAACTCGTTTGTAGGTATTTGATTGAAGGCTGGTGATTTGGGCTGGGCTTTACAAAAGGATCATGCTATATCACATCAGACGTGTTTTAAAATAATTTTCTAGGTATTGGTGTAGAAATTAGATAAGGGTTGGTACATTGCAATAAATGTACCAATTCTTAGTCAGTTTTGCTATGGACAAATTATCACGGGGTGACTAATGGTATTGAAATTGTGTTGAACATCCACTCCGAAAAGTGTACACACGCAAAGTGGAAGCAAAACACACCCTTGCGTTATTATTCAACCCCACCCCCCGGGTTCTAGTATGTCGCCTGGTTGTCTGTGTTCAAAAACAACTTTAAACACGCACGTGCAGCTCATTTTTATCCACCATCATCCAGAGACCGCAGCACCAGCCGGTTGTTCCATTTTTTTCTCTCTCTATATAGCTTCATGAGCCTTATTAAACATTGTACGCAATAACTTTGGCTGTGGTATATTTCGAACAAGGGCAAGAAAAACAAAACGACAAAAATAATATAAATTGAAAAAAAAAAACAGAACACAAATTATTCCGTCCAGCGCTGCTTCGCTCACAACATTGCAAAACACGTGCGGGTGAAGCGTATCAAGTGGGACTGCGAGCAAGGGGCGGTGAGTTTTAATCCGTGCGACGGAAGAAAAACGATTTTCGCGAATTGTCAGCATATTTCGGTGCGTAGTGCCGTTTGCGTTCCAATTGTGTTCCCGTTTTTACAGCATGTTACGCGAAACATTGGTTTGAAGAGATTATGAGAAATTCCTGCGTTTATTGGGAGTGTGTTCAGCATGCGTTACAAGCACACCGAATGAAGGTAGCTCGGAGTGCGCGAGGAAATCTCACCGTAAGGCTAGCCGGTAATCGGGCTTAAAATGTCCACCGAATACGGGCGGGTGTGGTCGGAATTGAATAACAGGTCTTATTCACGATTTTACAACAGTCCCGTGTACCCGTGAGCCCGTGAGGCATTCGGAGCATGAAGTTGACTGTAACTATTCATTAAAATTTATAGCTTACAACCACTGTCAATCTATCCGCAGGGCATAGGCTCAGAATCGTACCCGGTACAGGTTCGCATTTTCGGATTTTAGGAACGTTTCTAAATCAACCCGTACTTTCCACGTTGGCTTGTTGCCTTCCCCAGCATAATACCGCCTTTCCCCACGAAATACATCGGTCCCGGCGAGGTCATGTGGGTGTGCGTGTCGCGTTCTGTGCGTGTTGCGTTATTGTTCCCGTCGCTGGTACGGGAGAACCTGGCAGCATCGTCCGTGTATGCGTGATTATTAAATATGGATTTATTATAATTATACCGCACGGTGTGTGGGGAAAAGAGGTGTGGCGCCATGTACTGGACCTGGTGCCGCGTTACTTGTCGGCGTCGATAATTCTGCTCCATCTCGATTGCTGGAGTCGAGGTTTGACCTCGATGTAATGGTAACGCATAATTTATCTGGCCATTTTGAGTGACACGCAAAAAGCAAACATTTAGAGGCAAACGGTGAAACTGTTTTGGCACATGATTTCGGCACGATCAGAAGCTGCTGGATTGCTTTGGCATAGTTTAATGTAAAAAAGAAGGTTACATATTACTCAATCAAATGGATAATGGATGGTTTCCTTGAGGGTTCGTATAATACCTTTAAAACATTATTGTCATCGTCGGTTTTTTGTTTCTTTTTGCTGGTGGAAAATGTACATTAAGCAAAATACTCCAGACATAATAAAAAAAACAGGGGAAAAACCACCTCTAAATGATCCTCATCCAAATGGTCTGACATGTACTAAACAGTAATTTGTGCCGTAAAACTACTCGCTGGCATGCGATTGCGTACGCCCGTGTAGGTGGAAATGTTTCGCACGAAATCGTGCGTGTCACATGGCAAATGTGACTGACCGATACCGTGCAGGCTGGCGCGTTCGTGTGCAGAAACCGCACAAAAACCGGGGGGGCGCCGACTGATGTCCGTGATGATTATTAAAATATTATAATTAAATCATGAAACATGAAGCATTCGCAATCGCGCCCGTTTGTTTGGTCGGCGGATCGGCGAGTGCTTTAGAAGGATTATTGGTGCTGAACGGGTGTGCGGAGGTTAGGCAAATAAAGCCACGGTTCCAAAACTATGAGTACAGCGAAGCGCTACCCAAAATCCGTCCAGTTTCGAGGGTTTGGCATAATGATTTATTCATTTATTTAATATGTAGCGACGTTGGTAGATCCGAGTGCCATACACGGTCCATTTAATCACTGTAATGTTTCTCCACCCGCTTTGGTATGGTGAAAAGCGGCTAGATTTACATAGGTCAAATCGAATTTTCCATGACTGATTAGGTTTGAGTGTTTGGGCTTTTTTGGCCGAGCAGTTGGTTCGCTTATCGAGAACGAAAATACCACCAACTGCAACGATACTGTGTTGTACAGTGAAAATAGCACCAAGCAAAACGAGCTTCGAATTGACTGAGTTTTGCCATATTTTACAACAAGTAATGACGGTGTTCCATGCCAAATTGCGAGCTGGCTTAGGGTTATGAAGGCTTTTGCCGAATCGATTAATTATCACATTGTAGTGGAATTGCATTAGCACAAATTGTTACTGGGGCGCCATTAACCATCACCATCAAAGCCGGGCTCTGTTAATTTCGCCCAGTTGTACGTCGTGGAATTAACCTCACGGGAGCAAAGTTGTGCCGTGCGGGTTAAGTTTAAATACTGTGTGTCGTGATTCTCCATTAGTGTGTGGCTAATAATTAAACTAATTATCTTAATGTTTCGTGTGCCGCCATTGCTAGCGGTAGTCGCTGAAAGCTCGTGTGATTGCTTTTGCTAAGAGTTGCAACCAATCACAGTACACGGAAAATGTGTGTCTATGTGTGTGTGTGTGGGATGTTTCACCCAAACTCGTTATGTTCTACTTTGCCCTCGAAAAAAAAAAGAAGATGTGCCTCTCCGGCCGGATGTGCACGAGCGAAGATCGAGCCGCTGGAAAAGTTGAGCGTAAAAAGTAATTTTCAAAACTGCCTCTGCTACCCGTTCGCTCGCTCGCTCGCTCGCTGTTGGTGTCGGAAGTTGGTGGGAAGAGTTTCTTCGTACGGGCAGCAGTTTGAATTTATTTTGCAAGGAAAATAAAACAAGCTTTACCATGTGTGAAAATACCACATTTTTTTCCACAACGATGATGCTACCGTGAAGTTCGTTCCGAAAGGGCTGAGTGGTGGTGAATCGGGATCTGATACGGTGTGCGATGTGTTTCGTCGGGTGCTATATTTTGCTGTAATGTTAATGGGCGTAAAGCATGATTTCTTTGAAATGATTTTCCTTCTCGGAGGGTTGGTGGGTCAAAATTATCCTGTTTCATGTTGCTACTTGCTACGGGCGGAATGGAAGGATTTTAACGACACAAAGTTAGTGGCGAAGAAAAACGGGAAGCAAAATTCGGGCACTGCTTTTATTTGCAGCCTCCTATGCACATGATTTGGTACAGTTTGGTGCTTTACAACATGTGTGGATAAAATTAAACGAGTTTTTGAAGTTTGCATACACCGATGGGAGTTTAATTGCACATGCAGACGTGAAACTCTTCTTGAACAGACTTTTAATGTGGGCCTTTATTGAAAGCTTGGCGGTCTTCGAACGACATTATGAATAAAGTATATTGAAAGTTTTTTTTAGTTTTAATGCATCTACTGCTTTCCGAGGTGCAACAGTGATTAATGACCATTTTTAGTTTTGAAAGTAACATGTATATCAAAGCCTTTATCGCTCCAAGGTTTACATTCGTTACTAGTAAGTACAAACAAGGAGTCTGTAAATTGTGACATGATGCACATGTTTGTCTCAAAATTAGAACGTTGAGTCAGGTACTTTAAATACTTCCATAAAAACATAAAAAGAGGTACCAATTGGAACAGGGAATAATTATTGTTTGTGAAAAATTAAAGCGCTTCTTACAATTCCTACAATATTTTCCCCCTCCTCAGATCCCACGATTAGTGGAATGACAAATTGTACATGAATGATAGCTTAACGAAACGAACCATGGCACCTATCCGGTCGTTGTTTGTCGCGCACGCATCGAATAGAAACCTTCTGACAGTGCATTTTACAACGAAAACCCCTTACGGCGTATGAAAACGATTTATCAGCACGGTTACAACACTCCATCACTGGACCCAAACTGGGCAAGGGAACATATGCATCCCAAACCCGGAACCAGCCGGCTACAATCGTATGGGTGAAGCTGCTGAAAATGAGAAACACCGAATGACGCTTCAGGTGGCACGTCAGCAAAATGTAAAGGTCACCCAGCATTTGATAGAATTACATTGCAAACATGCTAGTATCATGCTGGGCGGTACGGCTGAGCGTCCCAGCGTCTCCGTTAAAGGTTGAGGCGTACCGTCGCACGCTTCATCGCGGAAAGAAGCGGGTGTGCGATTTTTTATAATTAAATTCTAGGGCGAAAAAATTAAATTATTACATTATTTTCCGCAAATGTGGCACGCTGCTCTCTTGCGCTTTCTTCGCATGCTCTGGGCGGCAGAACGGGTGGTGTTGCTTTCGCTGCGCTAGAGCAGGTGAAAAAGTAATACACACAGCACAACACAAAAGCTCCGACCAGGGAAATGGATGCTTCGGATGCCGGCCAGGGACTAATGAAGAATGATTTATGACTGCTTTCGGTGTGTGCTGGATGGGAGGGGAGAACCAAGCAACTGCCTTCGTACCCGCGACCGACAGTTTGCAACCGTTGTTGCTGCACAGAGGAAAAACACAAAATCACACATATTCATCCCGTCATCTTTAAGAAGAGAAATCCTTACCTTGCGGCCCGAAATCACGGGCAGTATGTTTTGGGAAATGTATAGCCCCCATGGGGGGAAAAATATGATGCCACTTAATATGATCAAATTTTGATGCGTTGTCTCCGGGCGCAACTGACGAGCTGTCAAGCGCGTGACCCGATAAAGTGCGTGCTAATTGAGTTTGGTACGCAAATACACGAGCGTCTTTTGTTTTGGTTGTACTATGTATTCTACATTGTCTATTTATGCGTTGTGGTGTTAGCAGAAGACAAAGCGGCTTTTCAGTTGAAGGTTAATAGTATTTTGAAAGGATTGAAAGAATCTTCACAACAAGATGACAAAGTTATAACGAGAGAGAGATAGGATTAAGAAACTGAAGGACATCTAGCAGTAAAAAAACTGACCACTGTTTGTGTGATAAGATTAATAGCATAAAAAAACTAGTTAGCTCCCCATAAATAACATTTTGACGCGTTCACAAAAGACTGGCAAAGAGGAGGGCAAGGGTTAAAAAAAGAAGAGAAAAATCCCTCCACCTTCACTGCCCCTACTAGCTCTGATGCTTTATGCTGCAAAAGGCACTGTGCCCGGGTGCCTAATAGAAATGCAAATTGTATTTAAAAGTCCGTCAACTGTACTGCAGCCCGTCCGATTGCGACCCGAGTCCGGCTTTATACGGTCTTGCTCACAAGTTTTGCTCGAGCTCTGCTCCCGAACGGCGAGAATCAGCTGTGGCCCGGGCGTCGGTTTCAAGCGAGAGCCATTACGGCTAAACGGGACGCAGGATAACTAAGGATAACGAATTCAAACTTTATCTGTGACGTTGGAAGGGTGCTTTGGGTGTTGCTCTTTCCCTCGCTGCTCTGTCAAACACACACCTCGACACTCGCCGAGAAAAAAGGTTTATCTGTTTTGCATTTTAATGGTGTTTGTTTGTGGAAGTGATTTGCTCTGGAGGTTGCATTATGCTGCGGTAAGTTTGTCACCGAGTACTTTTGGCGCACTGGATTTTCCATGGGGAGATTGGAAATTGGAGCAAAAGTACGGAACGGATGGCACACTTATTTGGCGAAGGAGGGGAAAAACATGATCTATATGTGTTTTATCTCACAATGGCCTTAAGACAATTAAAAGATATCATCGTGAAGAAATAAATTTAGACGATAGTCGATCAAAATGTTCGCTTAAAATCCAATCAAGCAAAGTTATACAAATCTATATTCAATCCATTATGTGTGCAAAAAATGTGCATCTGTTTCAAATTTATATCACTGCAGCAAAATAGTAGTTGCACAACCATATTCATAAGAAGCACGTGAAAGGATTTCAATCAGATTATGACACATGCGGCCCTACCTCACGCACACGTACGACAACGGCATCTTCTCGTCGGTGCACATTCGCCAAAGAGCGTTCCGTTTTTCCGGGCTGACAGGTTGCACTCGAACCAGTGCTTGAGATTTATATCAGTAAGCATACCACAGCCAGCTTTATGCCAATCTGATTGACATCGAGATGTCAATCCGCTTCGGCAGAGAGCGTTGTCTTGCAGTAGAAGACGCAACATGGAGGAACAAACTCAATCGCACTTATTTACCACCTCGTGCATTTCCTATTTCCTATGCAGCGCGTGCATTGCGCAAGTGATGTGATTTAGTTTGCTTCCGCCCGTAAGTGGCAGATGCAGGCAGCAAACAGACGTCACGTGGTGGTTTTTGGCGGGTAGCTTGTCATGGCACAGCGAGATGGAACGTTTGTTCAGAATAGTTCGTGCAACATACTTCGTTCGGAAGTTTCTGTTTTTATTTTTACCGGCGACATGACAGCATATGAAAGGTGGCGTAAGTAGAGTGTGAATTCTACCACCGAAGCAACCGTATACAAATTGTGCCGTAGTGGTATATGGGATGGAAACATCTCCGCGAAAAAAAAGTGCTACCACCAGTCAGACAACATACAAACAAGGCGAGCACATTTGCTATTCTCCCTGCGGGATCTTGGTGAACCTTAAAATGTTCCTCAAACACTCAGCATCACACCTGAAATGGGTTGTCGGTAGTGCTATAACGCATCTCCCCCCCCCCCCCCTCTTCCACAACCAAACATGTTGTGAAGCTAATGGAGAAACCCAGTTAGTAACTGCTACGTCGACCACGAACCCGCTTATGATCGGGAGGCAGCGACCTAGAGCACGAACGCTCGCAGCTAGCAGCGGACGGTCGTCGGCTAGTCGGTATGTCTTCATTACGACTTTTCGGAGACATTAGGATAAGACACCGTTCGGTCGTTAGTACAAGGTTAACGTGCGCCTTCCCGCCCTCGTCAGCTTTGCAGACTCCCGTAACCATTGCGGGTGCTCCAAAAATGGCTTCCTTTGCTACCTCCTTCGGGGCACTTTGCTGGCTTTGACGCAACCGTTAAAATGTTGCCTTTTTGGCCCAACGATTTGAGGCGATGAAAACCTCTTGAACAACTTCATTTCCTTATCCCGAGAGTGGGCTCAAGCCCAACTACAGCACACCTGAAGTAATCTTACCATCCAACGCGGTGGGACTTATTCCGAAAGGAGTTGCTTCTTCCGGGACTTGGTAATGGTTTTACTCGGCAAACAGGCAACACTGGGTGCGGTGCAGGTGTACGCAAAATTGGTGTTATCGACGTGTGTGTGTGTGTATTTTTGTTGCTGCTGTTGTTGTTGTTGTTGCGATGTTTGTTTGTGTTGTGCAGTGCTCGTTCGAGTGTGCTATTTCTGGCTCATGAGAAATCTTTTCGACCTTAAGGATCACCACACAAACATATACATACACGAGCATACTCTTACTGGTAGGTAAGTCAATTTTCATATTAAGAAAATGGTCCCGACCAAGGTAAACCGTAAATGGTACACGGGACGGGTATCTTTTCACTGTTTAGCACACGATATTTGCAAATTTGCACGAATGAAACCGTATTCCGGGTGTGCAAAGGAGTGCAAAAAGGGCAAACGGCTTCCATCCGAGTGGTAACTATTTTGGGGGGTGGTCGGTTTCTGTAGCATCATCGGCATCATCACACCCGCTTCTCGGACTTTGGAAGGGTCTACGGATCGATAAACCGGGTGGCCGGACCGGGTAGATGGGGCGTATGGCATGGGGAAAAGGTGTGAAAGCTCCTTTCATAGCAGCTACCCTGCTTCGCTTTCCAAGTGAAATGAGAGCTTTACAGTTTTCATGCCCTGCTCAAGAGCAGGGACATTAAATTATCTCTAATCGGTCTCGAAGGTTCCGAAGCCAGTTACGTTTCGGTTTTCCAGCGAACGGCACTGGGTCGACTGGGAGGAAATAGGAAACTTGACTTGGCGGTGGTGGTGATGATGACGATGATGTGAGGTTTACGGAAAGCACTTAGCTTTGAAACCCTTTCAGGACCGTCTGCGAGTCAGAAGCCCAAGCGGCCAAGCGGGGAAGTAACATCGGTGGGGAGCTTTCGAAAGTAGTTAGGAGCTCATAAAACTATCATTTAATTAGTGCTGTTCGAATCGAGCTCGAGTGCATGAAATATGGTTAGATTATTTCAACTTCGGAATTTGCTTTTTGCAAACTTAAATTAAGAGACATATTTTTAGTGAATTTCTTTAACTGCAAAATGACAGTCTGCGTGTGACAGTGTGCATCGATTTACTTAGCTGGGGTTTTTGGTAGATTTGTTTCGTCGATGTTTTGCGTACCTGTAGAAGAGAAGAGGAAAAAGAAGAATGTTTTAAAGAAAACGTTCAAACTGTCTCATACATATAAACTCTGCTTCCAGAATATTATAGATAGTTCTATAGCAGGTATAGTTATTTTCACATTAATATTTGCAATTGCTGTATCCTTTCCCTCTTAGTACTTAATTGCACTACCCGAGAATTGGGGGAACATTGTGCGACGGTTTTTATTAATGGAGTGTACGGCTCGTATCACCATTTCGTCGAGGTCGAGACAAACAAAACCATAGGTCACGCAAGGGAAAAGTAATATTGTGGCTCATCGAAAGGAAAGCGATGAGGCATAAAGAGGAAAAAACAGCCAACAACAATGGACACAAAAAATTCCCGAAGCAACGCATGAAAATGATTATCAAATTACACGTTTCAATATAATGATTCTCGTTTTACCTTCCCTCATCATACACTATCGGCCACATTGTAGCAATCGCTTTAGCTCATGCTTTATTCACATTTTTCTTTTGCATTTTGCCGCCCGTCCAATTCCAGGTCGATTGTCCAGCTCGACACAAAGCTGGCAAATGGAGGACCAGAATCGTTTTTGTTACGTGAATAAAGTACAGGGACTAAAACAAAGCAAAAGGTGGAAGTGTTTCTGGTCTGCTTTTTTGTTTCATTGTAGTGCAATCTGTGCATTACCATAAGGAAAGTAGTTTACTTCCCTGCATTTTGCATCCTTTATGATACTGTGGCTTAAAAAATCGATCGTTTAGCATGGATGGGGTCGGCGCATTTTCCCACTGTACGCACCATGGGTGCACCTCCTCATCCTCGCACAGTGACCCGTCATAGTGCCAGACATGATGGCGTCAACGTTATTAGCTTGGGTGGCTCAATGATGCATGGTGGTTGAAAGAGTAGGAGGGAGAGCGAACGTAGGTGTGCTTAAATTAGTCACCATGATATGACCGGTAGTGCGGCTCTAGTGTAGTAGCCCCATGTTCCTTGCATATGCGTGTGTGTCTGTAAGGCTCGCTAGAAGAGTAGCGTATCACTCAAAAAGGGTAGAAACATGTTTTTATTTGAGATAGCATGAAAAAAACACACTTGAGCGAAAGAATAAAAGGGAAGTAAAAAGTTGCCAAGATAGTACTTGTCGCGAAGGTTTGTTTAATTTTAATTGGCTTCTCCTTCTTGCTTCATCTGCATGCGAGTGGGTGTATGTGTGAGGAAGAAGTTGTAACCAGGAGCAAAGGGAAGAATGAAAGGAATTGTAGTTAAATTGTTGCCCACTCTAGTTCCCACGTGCGAAAAGTCCTCGTGAGTAGTAAGAGTGGTTCACGGGTTTCGTTGTTATGTTTTGCTTTACTTTTTCTACTGGCGTACGCTTTGTTTCCCAGTCCAGCGGTACAACTCGCACTCAGAACTTGTGAGCGGCGGAAATGGAAAGAAAAAAAAGTACCTTGTTATCCCTATCATTAGTTGGATAAATAGGCTTTCCTTTCTGTTTTGCGCAAACGCTGCGAGGGTTTTTACGTCACCACGCGGTTTGGGCAAACCTTGTCCCAGCAGGACCTTCCGGGCACTATGTGCACACAATGGGCAGCACAAAGCAATGGGTTGAGAAAGTTATAGCGTGGTTTTCAGTGTTTTAATGAATGTTTTGTAACTATGAAGAACAATAAATGACGTATCCGTTAGTACGCGTGATTCGAGCTGAGGAATTTTAAAGACACTATAAATCAAACTATTTTTAAGCAATACGGCAAAGCCGTCCCTACTGAATAAAAAAATAAATTAAACTATAAAATTTGGTTCTTAATAATAATAAATAAATAGGTTTTCATCTACAAGTAGTTGAAAATTTAAACGAAAATCACGCTTACGAAAGATTTTGTGTTTCAACCTCCATATCGAGTGCCACCGTTTGCCTACATAACGTAATTGTATCTCACTTCAGCTAAGTATTGCCTTCATCCTTTTGCAATACTACTACTGAAAACCGCATGTGTGTGTGTGCGTGTGCATTGTAACAATGAACCACCCCCAGCGGGATGTTAAATCAACGAATTACTTCACTCACTCATGGAATCATTTCGGTAGAGAAATCGGTAGCCAGCAGAGAGCAACGACAAGAGCGATGATCGGAGCACAACGAGTGTAACAGACACTCCACGTGTGAGAGGTGCATGAGTCCGACAGGGACAAAGTGATGCCATTTGGTGTGCAAAGTTAATTTAAAGTTTAAATTTTAATTACAACTCTAACCATCAGCACTGATTGCATGCAATGTTCGATCACACAACATGGATTGTGGTAAAGGATGGAAACCATGAAATGTTAGATACTGTAACTATATATTGCACAAAGATTTACATTCTTAAGCAGCAAAGTTTTGGTTTTGTACAACTAACTCAATATCAATATCGATTTTTAAGGTTGTTCTGAATTTACTGGATAGCGATATTGCACTGATAGGATTGCAATGAACCTCTAAACCATGCTCTGGGTATCATCCGGTGCGAAAGTGAACATGTTCATGAGAGAAACGATAAGTTACATCGTACGTCCTTAACCATCATGGCGGAAAACACTTCAAGACTCCGGCGTTGCATTGCTAGAAATATCTCGTTAACTAGCCAAATGTAATGAGCCAACATGTGTCGGCACAGTCAAGATGAAAGCATTTCAATGGAGCAATTACTCGCTTAGTTTACATATGATTCAGCAATCCCCACCTATACTACCAGATGGTGGAGTTTTTGGTAATTGTATACTGGTAAGATTTTTTCCGTCTCTCGCGTTACATTACAACTGCTGTAGCAGTCACCCGTTAGTATATTCTGAAACCTGAAGGTAAGCATCTCATCCTTGATGCCGCAACACATTCACCCAGGGAATGGGGGACAGGTACAAAGGCAAACGGTTCCTTCGGTTTGCCGTAAGCTGTTGCGAAGTTCATGAATAGCTAACAACTACCGGGATGATGTTGGTGTCCATTGCTGACTTTGCAACATACACACGATTTGCGTCTGGAAAATGGCCTATGTACACACACACATGCACAACACGAAATGAAAACTGCTCTTAGGTACTGGCAAGGCTTTCATTTTGAATTCCCGGTCTCGACAAAGCGCTTGCCCTGAAGGACGTCGCGTGACGTGTTCTATCCCGAGGGCCCATTTGTGGCGCTCGTTGCAGAAAGAAGTTCACCTCACCGAGCTGCCGGAAGATGGAAGGTGTTTTTGTACTGAGCTCTCGCTTCTCTCTTCTCATTGCATGACACTGCAGTGTAGAATGCACCTTCGGGCGATACAATGTTTGCAGCGAAACGAACCATTTCGTTAAATCAACTGGGACTGGGAGGGAAAAAGGACTCCACCCGAACAGCCAGGAGACTGATTCTTGCTCTCCTGCATGTGCGTGCTTTACCATTCGTCAAGACCGCCACGCTACGGGTGCATCCTGCAGCCTGGTCACTTGACGTCGCACGAGATGGCAGTGAAGCGTACAGGGAGAAGATGTGGATTGGAAGAGATCGCATTTAGAATGAGCGGCACACTCTCATCGCTGCGTGTGTGTGTGTGTGTGTGTGTAAACGCCTCCATACGGAAATCTTCACCATCGGTCGTCGTTGCACCATGATTGTCGACCGACTCAGCCGGCTGGATTTTACATCGGGCTTGTTTGTTCAGCTTAATTGCTGCAACGTAACACTGCAATTGACTGCGACGTGCTCAAGTGGATGCACTTGTGTAGCGTTTTACCCGTGCTGTCCTGCCATGCGATCCTAGCTTCTCATAGGTGGGCGGCTCTCGTTTTTGCAGAACATGCAGAGGCTTTGCGTTACCTTTTACCCATTCTAGCCAAATCTGCCCCCCCCCCGTTTCTTTGATTCGGCTATACCTTCTGGGAGTTCGTTCGTAAGTGCATTTTACCCCTACGAGAAGGAGGGATTTCACCAAAGGGTTTTCATATGTAGAATATATTTCTTTGGAAAAATGGTAGGATGTGAGAGGTCTTTTCAATGGCAATCGGATAATTGGTTCTCTGGTTTGCAGTTTTCGGGAAGGAAATAAACTGAAATAATAAATGTTCACCGTCAGTAGACAACAAATGATTGAATCGTAGTCATTTGAATGTTTTAGTTGTGTTTGACTTATTCATGATAAAATTATTATTTATGAAGATATAAATATTTTATGCTCCTGAACTTTTTTATCGTTATCAAAGTAAATGTAGTAAATTTAATTTTATTTTTACCATATTTAGATGAAAATAATGCACAAACTAAGTACACGATCAGGCAATGCAATTGTGATTCCGTTCTTAGAAAATATTAGTATTCCTCTTCGCAGTCTGCTCTGAAAATATCCCACAAGCAAAAGGCTTTAAAAGTAAGTAGTGAAGGAAAAATCTAACGTCAAAAAGTAATTCCCTTATGTTCTTGCATCTAAACAAGTCATGGTTTGAAAACATGACTTTCTGAAAGAAAACAGAGGCTATCATCCGACAGGAACTATAGAGAGCAAATGCTTTGTTGTTATGAGCAGATGGTTGCAGCGTAAGAAATATCTATGCCCGAGGCTATGCCCGTATTGACCGTGGAAGGGAAGATGCTAAAGAAAGAAACAAAAGCTAGCAAGTCTGCATGAAAAGGAGTAGTATCAACTTGGGGTACTTCCACAAAACAAACAGCTTTTAACGAGAGGTTCCACTATGTTTTGATGTCGTGTTTGATGTCCATTTGGAAGCAAATAGCCTTCGCTGTCTACTTTCCCCTTTGCAGTTTAACGGTATTGAATGATCGTCAACTTCAAAATTAAATTATTGTTCGGCTCTGGCGTTTCTTTCGTGTGAGCAACCGTTGAAGTAGATAGATGCTATGGTTCAGCCCATGCATATGTACACATGCGCCGAACCGATCACAAACATGATGTTTTGCTCAACCTTGCAAATGAGTTTTTGTTGCTGTTGTTGCTTCATTTCCGTACATGCATGCATGAGAAAGTAGAGCAGTTCAAGGCACATGCAATCAAAAACTGATTACTGATTTATTTGCTTAGAAGCAAGAGTCCTATTAAATGCCTGATTGGAGTGGAAATGTTTTTAGTTTTGTAGATCATCTTGGGGGTTTGTTTAATAGTATTGCAGACTTACTGTAAAAAAGCAATCATTATTAGTATAAGCTCTACTCTAACAAACAATAAAATGATTATCAACCTGATTATCAACTTCAAAGGACTACAACCTACTTCATCATCTCGTTATGTTGCGTAAATGCAATCGCGTAACTAGCGAACATAAATCAGACCATTGTTTTACCGAACAGCGTTAAAAATGCTGATCCATGTCGATTCCATGCTTTTCATTTGGGCTGCTTTCAGCCTCAGAAAGGGACGATACAAGGTATGGTAGGTTAAAACAGAAAAATATGACATGCTGGGTGGATATATTTCATCACGTTCCCTGTTTTCTACCTGTCTTTGTTGAATTTGCAGACAGAAAAAAAAAGAATCACTAGCATTGCCAGCAATATTACGTAATGTAGAATAAAACAGCAACAAAAAAGGGTTAATTTATGGTGACAGTTTTGTTTTCCATTTAAACGCCTGGACAATATTTCATTGTTGCGTCAGGTGTAATATTATAAACTGTTTTAGGGTCATTACGGGCACGGTTGATGTTGGTTTAAGGAAAGTTATATTAGAATCGTTCTATTTAATCAGTTTTGTAAAAGTGGTTTATTTTTAATATATTTACAACAGGAAGCAAATTCATTGCAGTTGGCGCTTTACAACCAAAATCCTGCATTGAATAATTCAACCAGGCGTCTCCATTAAACTCATACGATTGACTTTCGCTAATCAGACGGGTGTAAAAGATACCTAAATCAATTCGACAGTATGGAAGCTACCAACACATGCTTGCTTTCCGTTCCAGCGCGATTACTTATTTGTGTGACACAAAGGACTAAGTTGTTGCAAAAGAAAAAGTTGGTCATAATTAATTGAAATCAATTTATACCACAAACACGCTTCGGACAACCGAACCAATCAAGCATAACCAACCAATAGAAGTTGAATAAATAACTTCATTTGAATGGAATTCGTGGAAAGATTATACCCGTTTGTTAAGACCAAGTGATACTAATAATAGGCTGGGTGGAATTCTTCAGTTGAATGATACGTTGTTTTTTTATCTCCAAGCATGCATAACATTTCCACGTAATGTTTTATGAATATCATATACCCATAGTAGCACCGATGAAAAGGTATTGAAATGGCTGGGATTGAAAAAAACGTGGGTTTGTTTGTTCACATAACATCCAAATACCACGAAATTGAAAAGCGCTCATAAGTATGCACGGAACGCGGGTGCATGTGTTCGTTTACATTGCATCCCCGTGCGAGGGTTGCAGGGGTTCAATCATAATTAGCAGCATGTTAATTTGCATATCTAAACATATCGATCGCAAGCACCCGCATCTTTACGCTGTTTCGGTGGATGCGTGGAAAATTCGCTCTGTGGGACGCAATCAGTAACCGCATGAGAATTTCAAGTCAGGATTTTCAACAACATTTTCCAACCACTGTCACGTGGTGACTCATTACGGTTGCAAATGGAAAGGTGTTAAACATATAAACATACATTCGTGGAAGTCAATTTTAGTAGATGCATTGACGAAATCTACAGTAATTGCATCGGGATACAGAAGTTGAGAGGATTATCGCTAATCAGTAGTATTCGTACATACGTATTGGTGGAATATTAAGACAGGTTGTCATGCATACACAACAGGTTTTGATTGGGTCACATTGTTTACGTTTGAGGAGTTCAATCGGATGGAAACGCAAACAAATTGTTGTTTATTTATCAGTCAAGAAGCTGATTGTAGAAAAAATCACACCGAGTTTGAACAACAACATATCTTTAATCTAAAATCGTTTTTTATACATTACATAAACAAATTATTGTAGCACATGGTCATTTGACACAGCCAATGTGTCCCAATTTAAAGCAATATATTGCTAACTGCTTATGCTTACCGTTTCTTTGCAACAAAATATTGTTATCAACAGCAAAACAGATGCACCTAGGCAACGTGCTTTACATTTTCCAATATTCATCCCCAGCTACCGTAACTGTACGTACCGAGATTTTTGCTTCAATTACCTTCATTCTTGGAGAGCAAAAAAAAAAAAATACGAGCAGCTCCAGACGAAGAGAAGCTGTGGGTAAAGCGCGTTAACGACCACCATGGAGGAACGCCCCACTTTCGAGGTGGCTTATCGTAAAACCTCACCCAAACAGACACCGCACTTTTAAAGGTAGTCGTGTGCTTGATTATGCACGATGAAATTTTCATTTTTCGCTTCGCCAGGCAGAACCGGCCCGGAATGCGTGAAGGTAAACGAGCTGTAAGCGAGCATAGCATGATAAATACTGTGCCGGTTGGGAAGAAGGATACTTGGTGCCATAGTGCAAAGTCACTGGCAGTTGCAGCAGCAGCAGAAGCATCCAAACGACATGCAAGGCGTAAAAATATGTGTTTATTTGCTCTGCTGGAAAGGATTTCTAGCGGTTAAGCTGGATGTGGTTAACCTACGGTGCTAAGGATGTGGTTATGGGTTTCCGCACAAGAATTAGCATCTTTTGGCGCTTGATTCATGGGTTGATTTCTTTTACTTTGGATTGAGAACGCTTCTTTAGTAGATTTAAAATGATGATTAATGGCAACGAAAAAAATGCGCAAAAAATTCAATATCCAAATATGTTACACTTTATCACCATCTACTCGCAAAGCGGCAAATAGCAGCACTGCTACTACTGCTAAGTGATAATTTTTCAGTAGGTAAAGCAACATCCAGATTGAAGAAAAAGTTGAACAGATAACGAAAAATAAAAAATGGTAATGCCGAAGTAAAACTGTTGCTCGTTTCTCGTCTGGCTCGGAAAGCAACCGATTTGACTGGAATGTTTTACCATCTTTCCTTGTATTATTATTTGTTGTCCATTTTCCTTTGCACACTCTACGGATGGAGGATTTTAAAAAAAATGTCAAGATTCTGTTCCTGTCTGCTTCGTTGCATCGGCAACGGAATGCAAAATGAGCAGCATAAAATTCCACTCCGGACGACCAAATCGTTCTGCAGTTGAAGCTTATCGCTTCAATTAATGAAGTGAAGTTGATTTTAAGAGCTTTAAGAGCTTTAACGTGGAATAATAAAGTGAATCAATTTTTTTCCCACTGTATTGCTGGCATATTTTAACAACTTTTGCATCGCGTTACTGCTCGGGAACATATTTTCTAATGCCACTCAATGATCCGAAGGACAGCAAAAACCGCCACTCTTACCGTCAACCAGCATGAGAGTGTTGGAATGAAAAATGCCTTTTTGTCGCCATGAACGTCAATAGCGTACAGTTGCCATAGTTGCCTTTTGCTCTTTACCTCTTCTGGTCACATGCCTGTGGACGCTCCAAAGCCCATGTAAAAGAAACCAGCAAAAAGTAGCCATCAGTTTACCCTTGTCAAGTAAAGCGATGGTGGGAGCGTTTCAAATATGCTCAACGAGCAAAGTGAGTCAGAATCATCGAAGTCCCTCCGGTTCAGCAGCCGGAAGTTGAAAAGTCAATTGGAAGGCATCGACGAGCACGACGGGCTCTGACGAGGGGTTTTTTTTGTGGAGTATGCAGGGTGGCTACTGCTTGTGGAGTTGAGTCTGGGAAGGACGAAAGGTCTCGTTATTGAATTAACTTGTTAAAATATCCGACAGGATGACTTGCGAGCCACACGATGGTAAGTCCCCAGTACTTCTGTTCTTCTGTCCCTTTCGCTGTGTGCTATGTGTGTTAAAGATTCGGGAGTTTTGGCTAGTGTCGGTGTCACAAGAATGTTTCACTTGTCGGCCTTCTAGCATTGGAAATAAAAATAAAAGCATTGAACGATAATTTTATTTGTTTACGACATGCTTAAAAGTGTGTTAGACGAGAAAAAGAACTGGAACACGAAAACAAACAATCCCACATCCTGCTTGCTTTTGAGGGTCCTTCGATGAATGCCAGAACAATTTTTGTCCAAATTATTATCGCCAATCAGCGCCCAATAAAAAGCGCCCCTAGTCCCCAGCCTCCTATCGATAAAATCGTTTTCATTTTCCTGTCTCACCGAAAAGAAAAAAAAGCCCCAGTCAATGGTTTTGTTTAATGGGTTCTTCTTTTCTTCCTATTTTACCACCCGGTGAGCACTCGCCGGAGAGGGTTGGGGGGAGATATGTTCGTTTTTACGACGTTCGTTTACTGTCGACCCATTACGAGAGGCATATTTAAAGAAGCATTATAATGGCGCAAATTGGAAGTATAAATTTTATTATCGCGCGTAAATAAGTTCAATCTCAAGCAGGCGAACGATGGCGATTGAGGTTGGGAAGGCTATTTATAAGACGATGGTCAAATTTGGTGCGTTGTTTCCGTGTAAGTACACACTTTGGGGCGTGTTGCTTTCTCGTTTTCTTTGCTTTTTAACATTGATTCAACAAATCTGACACCGGCGGAAACACTCCGCACATTACGCGAAAGAACATCTTTTTATTTACCATCATCTTGGTCCGGAAATGGCAATGTGCTTTCCTCGAAATGACTTTACGCGATGTGGCTCTTTTGGTGGATAAAGTTCCGTCCTTTTACACCACAGAATGAGATAGCCTTGAAACTGTACGGGGTGCTTTGCCGCTCACTGCGATTGCTATAATTACTTGCCCTTTTTTCTGAGTGGTTTCTCCAACTTTCACTAGCGCTGTCTGACAAGACAAGATGCATGGTGGTGTGCTTTATTGCCACTTGAATAAGTGTTTGATAATTTACGAACTGTTCAGAATTGGCTGGAGTAAAATATGAGTTGGTGGAGCAAAAGTCAAGCTTTTAATGGAGCGCACACGTTAAGAGTTATTTCAAACGGAGTGTAGAGTAGAAACATTAAGGTGGTTCATCATTCTTGTTGTTTACCAACAGCGGTTCTAGTTTGACAGATGCGTTGTGGTGAAGTGAGAGAGAGGGACAGGTAGCACAGGCGAAACAAACACGGGCGAAATAGAGAGAGTAGGAATGGTTCATCCCGAAGGAGCTTCGCGTGCAACGGATGAACCTGCGCAAATTAAGTGGAATGACCGCAATCGGGTTTGCGTGAAGTTTTAAAACGGGCACGAAGACGAAAATCGACCTCTTTCTACTATCGCGCCAAGAGAAGAAAGTTCAGTGAATTTTTAATACAGTTTAATGAAATTAAGTGAATTAAGAAAACTGATGTTTCAACTTTAAATTCGCGAAAGAAAGAGCTTTGTTGCTGGACGCATCAATTCTATTACTAACACTCACATAAGACGATATTGTATCTGGTTTGAAGTTAATGCATCAGTCAGGAATTGTACATACCTAAAAAGAAAATAAAAAAAACAATCATAAGAAAAGAGATATTCGTATCATTTTAAAATAATATAGGCCTGAAAATGGGAATTCTATAAATTTTCGATAAGTTTTGATAAAATAAGCTAGATCAGTTCTGCACTTTATTCAAAGCTGTATTTTCTTCCACGAATTCTTACTACCGTGTAACCTTTTCCTAGTTTGAGCACAAACCTGTCACTGACGTTGCTGTAAGGATAGATAATTCTATCCTAGGTAGAAAGCAGTGGCCCTGATTTAGCTTGATGTTGCCGATATCTTGAACCTACACCAGCACCTGCTTCATGGCGACGAAATTCTCATCCATTTCATACGCACGGTACCACAGCAACCACAACATTGAAACCGAAACGCTCCAACGACATATGGGTGTTGCCCCGGTAACACACAAAAAAGAACACCCATCCCGGGGGGTAATTGTGGGAACAGTGGATGAAAGAGGCGTTTTTGCTATCGCAACGAACGGAAAACAGTCTACGCATGTTTCACCAGGCCCTACATTCGAAGCGAGCTTTATCGCTTTGAAACGGCAGTGCGTTGGATGAACCCAGAGCGAGAAAGAGAGAGAGAGAGAGAGAGCGAGAGAGCGATAGAGAAAAATAGGGCGAGTGAGAGTAGGAGAACTGCAAAGGGCAAGGGCATTATTGATTATATTGAAGTTATGAGTGAAAATTTGTTGCTTCAGTGACGGGCTGAAATTTCTCCCACGCCCTAAAAAGACGCTCGGCAGAACATGACCCCAGGAAGCCTTTATCGATGGCTTCCTGGCGTTGAAGCCTCCCCCACACTGGTGCCAGTGGAAGGGTATCAGGTCAAACCATAAAATGTGTGACGTACGGCGAAAGTGCGGGGTGTACATCAAAAAAGAAATAAAAGAAAAAAACTCCCCCCCCCCTGGTACCAATATCTGATAACTCCAACCGGATGGAAAATATGGCATTTCATGCAAGAGATAAATATTCCCAATTTATTGATTGCGACACGCGCTATTGCTAAGGATGGCTTTGGGGGCGGAGAATCGCGACATTGTGTTATAATCGTGGATCATAGCGCACCGGCTATGTGCACAGGTGCGTATGGGCCGATCACGCACACATGCTCACATCGTGCCGCTTTTATTGATCGATAAAAAAGGGGGAAAAAACATACACACGCAGTGCTCGTACGTGCAGGATTCGCTCAAAACATTGAAGTGGTAGGTTGAGAGAAAGTACTCAAAATAATGAACTCCCGGAGGACTGGGCTTTCTTCCAGATGTATCGCTCAAAGAAACTGTGGAGTGTTTCTTCAAGGTAATTACTTGCCCGAGAAGCACCTACGGCAATGTTCTTAGTTGTTTCAAAAGAGCTTGCTCATTATACGATACTTCTTGCTCTCAGTACTCATCGTTGTTATTGCTGGAAAAGCTCCTGAAAGTGGTATGATTGATAAGAAATCTTACGCCTGTTTCATTATCCACTTTTGCATAAGAGAGTTGTTGGTTTTCGAGAGGGTGGATTCAATCGTACAAAATGAAAGAATCGTACTTCAGAATGTATGAGCTGAATAGAGGATGTGTGATTGAATCTTTAAGAAATATCAAGTGGAGTATTCATGTAAGCTTTGTATGTCTAACACAATATGAACGACTTTGCTTTGTTTAAAATATTTGTTTGAAATGAAACAAAAGAAAGAGTTTGTTTCAAAATTAGCTTTTAGACTCATCTGATTGTGTTATTAAAGGTGGAATAGTTTGGTGAAAAATGGATAACCAGTGTTCATTCGGCAAGCAACGGAAATTAAATTGATATCACCAAAAACTGCTTTTGTATTTATGACCTCATCTCTATTTGTGATAAATTTCAATTAAAGCCAAATCATTTGCTACCCAGCAGCTTCATCGCAAATGGTTGGGCTGAAAACAGTCGTTGCTCCGACCACAATCAAAACCGTATCTCGATTCATCGTCCACTGCTCAATCCGTTCATCATTTTCTTGCCAAACGATATCATGGTTTATCTTCCGGTCGGCCAAATTTTGACGGTTTGGTTGGTTAGTTCACTTTGCTCTCAAAATTCAGAGCTCCCGAACACTCCTCCAAACTTTGGCCCCGGGATCGCTTTCACTTGAGTGAAAATAAATTGAAATCGATCTTCCATTCAGTTGGATACGCAATTCAAGCCTTCGCTCCTGTGAGTTTGTGGGCTTGTAGCATTCGGCTACGTCTTAGCAATAAATGAACGAAATGATAGCTAAGACGCTGCGCTACAATGATATCCCTTTTTCAGCGTACGCCTGATGCTCGATCCCTCAACTCATCATATCACAAGCAATGTTTGGCTTCTTCGAGAAAGTTTCTGGAACTTCCGGTACGCCTCGCAGACACTCTCGCTTCGCTCTTACTCGCTTCACCAACAACCAGGTACCACAAAGGGAATTGTTGGATGAACTCTAATTTTAATTAGAACAACTGCAGTATGAGTGGCCGGAATGCAAGCGATGCAACCTCCCCCGCACATGCAGTCTTCATTTTGCGTTGCAGAACACAAGAAAGGAAAGGAACGCGGCGCTTATAATGCATCATAAATGAGTGAAGCTTTGAACACGACACTAGCGACTGTAGAGATCTGTATTTAAGAAACAAGCAAACAAAGTTTTTTCAGATTCACAGAAACAAAGATAATCCTTTGGCAGGAGGGAAAAACAAGTTGTTGATAAAATTGTTTGCATGAAGCTTGATGAAACGGGTAAAACAGATAAATAAAGGTAAACAGAACGGCATGCATTTAAATAATTGTTCCTATAGGAAAAATGCTAATTGTGAACCGTCTAATGAAATACAGTGCAAGAGAGAAAGCGTACTGAATTCCTGAGTGATAAAACGCTAATGGAATACAAACAACAACATTACCCTGCGATGGATGGAGCAAGTGGGCGGGCAATGGGTGCGAAAGCCCTCATCAACGGTGGATGTTTACAGAGAGAGCAGAGAGGCCACGTTTACAGCGAGAACAATGCGCAAATGGCAAAGGGGCACGCACATTGGCACCCTGGCATATCTCCGTCATCTATGGGGTCTATGCTACTTGGCGTGTGTAAAGCAGTCCATGGAGTGCTATCCATTTGCAGCTAGATAATTACGCTCATCTCGCAGTGGGTGTAGCTTACCCCTGAAGTATCATCGCACAGTAGCATCGCAAAAGATATCCCACGAAGTGTCATGAAAAGCATGTTCGTTCCATTTTTCTCTCCATTGTTACAGTGCTTTTTTCCTAGACAATCTGGGACAGGTTCTATAAATGAACTATAGCTTGTTTCAATCAAACATTTTCTCTAGTTTCTGCTGTTGTCTACGGTGGATGAACGTGAGCTGACCTCAAATCATGATAGCCTAACAGCGTACCGCAGAGTTCAGTTCTATTTCAATTAAAGTGCTTTTTCCGCCCTTAAACTTTTCTCTAGCTCCGACCCGAGCTTTCTTCCACTTCTTGAATCCTTTTCAGGCAGGTTGTGTTATATCCTCATGAAAACCGCGACTTGACATCTATTGTTGTCGCTTGGCGTGACACTGCACTGTCACTCTTCATTAGACCCGTCGGTGGTAAGCGAATACGGTATGCCCATTCCCTTTTCATGGCGGAGTCGTACCAACTTTTCCAACCTGGACGTGGTGGTGAAAGTGTTAGTGTAAACCGCAACCGTAGCGGGAAATAATTTTTGCGGTAAAAATGTGGGTAAGGGGGAGACGCAAGGAATTGGTTAGATTAAATGGTTTAACAATGGGGTTTCAGATTGATGCTTGGACGTGCAACATGCATATTGAGCTGTTTCGCGTAAGAGATGTTAGCCATAAAATATTCTTGAGCAAAGGCAACCAAAACTGAACGATGAAAGCGAGCAAACGAAACATGCTAACGACGAGTAAAGCATAAATGGGCAGGCTTGTATTAAATTGCAGCACATCGGAACCATCGCAAAGAAAGGGGAATTACCAGTGCAATTGATTTTTATTGCCAAAAGCTTTCTCAACGGCCATTTTTGGGATCGGTGGTTTTATTGTTACATGTTTCAAGGGAGTTTTTTGCAGTTGGTGTTAAAAATGAACCAACATAAAAGCTTTTTGTGGCGATGGCCTGACACCCATGTGATGTATGCCTCTCATTTAAGTGTACTACCTTTTTGGGACACATTAATGGAGGTAATAATTAAAGGTAAATAACCGAAAGCGTAATGAAAAAAATAACCCATGCCGGTTTTACACAAAGTTTACATTTGGCTCTATGACTTTCTTGATATTATCGGGTACATTTTTGGAAAAAGAAAGAATTGATAAAAGTGGTAAAAAATAAAAGCATTACGTACTCATTTGCCGATAGGTTTTGTAGAAAAAAAAAATATCCAAAAACAAGCTACGTCAAAACGGTGACAAATTAATGACATCCCATTTATGCGTTTCACCGGGTAAAACCCACGCCCTAGCCAAATGGAAACCGTCCCGGTAACAGAAACCGTTCGCGTGAGATAGCATGGTGGCAAAATATTTCCTCCACACACACACACACACACATATAAACGTAACCACCACCAGGTTGGGCCGGGAGGAATTTCCCTCAATACTTCCCGTAAGCGAAGGTTTCAAATGCTGCCATTCTCTGGAAAGGGGTAGGACATGAAATGACACACCCCAAAGACCCGGGCCCGGGACTTTCGCCAGCGTGCTGCAACAGGAGCCTAAGAGATATTGGCCATGAAAAATAAATGCGTTTGTAATAGGAAAATGAATAAAACATTACGAACCGGGCCGGTTTGTGACGATTCTACGGTGCCCCCGTGTGCGCAGAGGGATAGAATGAAGCAATACTGGGATTGAGCGGTTTGAGAGCTCCAAAAGCTGGTGCTGTAAAGTGGAAACTGGGATGGCTGAGATCCAAAATTTTGCTATACCTTTTTCCTTTACGCCTTCCAGCCAACATTAATCACTTCGATAAAACCTGATGCGTGTGACATTAGAGTGGAGTTTGAAGTGTACCGTGGTGGTGTGGGAAGTGATAACGTGTTATAAGTGGTAAAAAATTGCTATGTTTGACAGCTGAGGGAATGTTGCAATCAATTGGCACTGGACAGATGATCCACTGCGATTATGCTGTATCATGTAAGCTGACTAAAATTTGCCAAATATGATTTTGGATGAATAGGCATTCATGTTTTGTTATGACATTAGAACTTAATAAGAGAATAAAATATGTCTATAAAGCTCAAAACATAACTATTCCCTTTAGAGTGAATTACTGAATCCCTAAGCCAAGCCATCTTCTACCTTGAGATACTTGTCGTCGTCTTCACCGTCACGAACACACCTAGGCAACGTAACTGGTAGTGGTTTATTACACTTACGTGCGAGCTACTTTAAATTCTACTCCAAACCCTCGATCCACTCTAAACGCTAACAAAAAAAAAGCTAACGTATAAGCATTATCCGCAATGGGTCGAGAGATAACACACCCAAAATCGATCGGGATCGGAACACGAAGCCCGAGGTGTATGACGGTGGACCGGTCGTAGGGATTTGCTAGCTCCCATCACCTTGGCAATGGGGCACCCTGGCGGAATCGGTTTGCGTCAGGCCAAATGGAAAAAGGAGGACGATAGAAAGTAAACTTTCTCGAGAAGGAAACATAAAAATAGCATGCCATGAGGATATCCATTTCGGGACTCTACGCTCACCCAGACCTCTACGCGCATCCAAGGTAGTGTACGGATATCGGAAAAATTGGCTGTCGGTGTGTGCCGAAGCGTAAGGTGAATGAATGGCTCACGAAAGCTCGAAGGCGTTTCCCCATTTATCCTACGCGGGGCGCTTTTTCGCGAAGACACGCACCCGATGCCGATCCAAACCGGGACAACAAATCGATGTAATAGGAACAGTGGAAATGCAAACAGAACCGGTAAAAGGACGCGTCGAGGGGTTGGGTTAAGGGCTTCTTCTAAAACTGCTGCCAACGATCATTACATCAGCGGTATTTGCTTCGCTGTTTTTATTTTTACGTTCCCATTCCGTCTACTCAACTGTTAAAGCGTTTGCAAAGAAGAATAAAAAAATCCTTCTCAAAACATTTAGGATGAAACGAAGGAAAAAAAAGATCATAGGGAAAAGTTATTTGCCAAGCATAGCAGCTGAAACACTTTTTTAAAGCATTCACTCGGTCTGTTTTTTTTTCTTCCTCTCTTTTGATTTCCTCCTCTTTTAGCCCTCCATTACGCGGTTCGACAAAGTTTATGCGTGTTTGCGCCTTGTCAGTGGTGTACGTTCAGCGTACGGGAGGAGGCAAAGCGCCGCCCCACCCATCGTTATTGATGTGCTATTAGGCGATGGTAATTGGAGTAGATCCGAAGCGAAGGATGGAAAAGTGAGTCCACTTATTTCCATTTGCTGCTTTTCCCTTCCCAAATAGCAATTGTCAGCAATCGAAAGACGGATTCAACGATTAATGAAGGTCGATACGGGTTTTATGTATTTCTTATTGGATGCAATGTTTTAGGACGAAATGACGCGTCTAACATGGCTATTAATTATTCGATAACTCTTGTACCTTTTGTTCCCAAAAGAGATCTCTATTAGAATGTAATGGATGGCTAGCAAGCTCATCGATTTATAAAATATTCCCTGGGAATGAACTGTATCTTTCATGATTATTACGTTCGGATGAAAGATAAAGTTTATTTTAATGAAATGAACATAATTAAATGGGATAAGCGTCTGATCGAAGACTAATCGTAAAGTACTATGAACACAGATTCAATCAACTTCCGTAATGCGTGCATCAGCGAGAACTAGCACTTACATCGTAGTATTGATTCACCATTTCGATTCTATGTGGGAGAAGCTCTAGAACAAACATCGCGTTGTGAAACGTAATATTTACTCCCACTGCCTGGCTGTTTATGATAAAACAGGGAACCACGGGCTGCTATCTGCCCATCGACCGACAGGACTATTCATCTATCTAGAGCAAGATGAGTATTTGCTCTCTGCCTACTCACATTGCCATTGCACATCGTAGACTCGTGCAGGAACGTTGAACTGGCTAAAACGCACCAACCATCCAGAAAGAAACAAAAACCCCACACAACACGAGTGGAGTTCCTCATCATTAGTTGAAATGAATGTTTTCACTGCACTCAGTGCTGCACATTGGGTGTGCAATTAATGCTTGTTTTTTTTTTGTTGCTTCCTCCTGTCGCTATTCTGTCTAGCAGCTTTACTCCACAGTTCGTTTAATGTAAACGAAAATGAAACGTTGTAATGATTTCATCAAGCCTTTCTTTGCTAACTGAAAGAGCAACAAGTTCTGGTATGCAGGGAAGGATAAAGATACCAACCGACAGGCAAAATATGCAACATTGAAGGGTTCGAATGATGAAAATGAAACTCCTTTGCGAATCATGAAAAGCCCGCCACGATACGCATACCGAAACCAGAGCCAGTCGCTTTGGGGAAAAAGCTTTTCATCTAATTGCTTCATTGGCCCCTTGTATGTGTGTGTCATGCTTGTGTCATCGTGCCCTAATCAGTGCGATTGATTGAAAGGCTCTGTCATCTCTATGCTCTTGTGCGATGCTCTGTCCACGGTGGAAACGTGTCGAAACGTATGTGAATGAGTATGTACACAGATCTCAAATTCTGCAGATGACGTTAACCGACAATCAGATGAAGGACGCAATTATATGCCAATACCTGTCCGATCACGAAACGTCAGCTATCATGCTTTCTGTTGTTTTGCTTTAATTCTTGACGTGATTTATCGAGCTAGTAGAGTGCATACAATAGATGTTGAGAATATAATTCAAAGGACATACAATATAAAAACAGTTTAAACAGAAAACAAAGGAATCTTTTGTGTTGGAATCCTCAACTATTGACTATATCCTAGGATAATATGGACAAGCTTAATTTGTACTGCATAATTATATTAATGACCGTCATTAAAACAATCATACGTTTCCCCGGATAAACCAACACATCCGTTGACAATTATGTACACGTGCTATGAAAGTATAAACTCTTTATTTTGCTGCAATGAGTTTCTTTATCTTTACCCTAACAGCTCTACAAGCTGAATTTAACTGAGTGGTACCTTAAGGGTTGATCCAATGCACAGCACACCGGAACGAGTAAATTAGCCCCCGGACAAGGCACGGGATAAAATTATCCCCTCAGTCAGACATTCTTTGGCATACTTTCAATCCCCGCGGGAAGCCGTGCGCTGCCAATCTGCAGACACGTTTGCCTGGTTGGCCAAACAAACACCAACGAAAAAGTGTACACCACCAGTTTCTGCTTCCAAAAGTAGGAACCGGCGCTCCTGGCAGTCAACCCAGCGTGCGGAATCCGTAGCCAGAATCGCTGGATGAGACTTTTGGTGGTATTTCGTTCTTTTCGCTACGACTTTTTTCGTTCACTGTGGATCTCATTCATCCTTCTTTTCGGCCTGCCAACGATTGCTCCTCCTGCCGCTGTGACTTGGTTGTTGCCTGCGTTGATAATGTTGTCGCATGGATGCCACCATTTCCTGTTCGCTGCCATCGTTTTCCCACCCTTCGTTTCAGCCTTCCTACCGCTGTGACAATCAAATGAAAATTAACTCCTCCATTAGGACTGTCAGCGGCATATTTTCATTTCACGTGCCCTGTCAACTGGCAACTTGTGTGCCGGTGAGTAACTTTTTATTTAATGTGTTGCTGTACGTGTGTGTGTGTGCGTCTGTACTGTGTGTACAGCCGAAATAAAAATGGAAATAAAAAAATATATTTCCTTTTGTACAGAACCGCTGGAAAGTGCTGGTAAAGGTAGAGCGATAAAAGTGCATCCATCTTGATTTGAAGTACATTGCTTTTACCACAAATTTAAATATGTCAGTGAGCAACGGTTGAGGTGGAAAACAGGAACAGGACAGTGTGCCTTTTAAATAAAAATGGTCGCTTTAATTAGCGCAGCGAGTAATGCTGCAAGATTTTTGGAATAATTTGATCGTATATCTGGGAAATATGTGTTTCTACTTTAATCCCAAACATAAGTTAGAATAACCCTAAAAAATTCTTCCATTTCTCCTAAGATAGCAAGTGTTGTGTTCGTACATGGGTTTGAATGTTTGATTGTTTTAATTATTCATGAACTCGGCCTAGATTCCACGTGGACATGGAAAAGGCAAGGCCCTGTTTGTTCACTCATGTACCTCCGTAACTAGTTTTTGACATTCCTATATGCCTCGAGCCATCACATTCTTTGTTGATTTTTGCCAGGTATCAGTAACATCAGCAAGTACCTCGAGTTGCATGTTTCATTTTATTAACTGTTGTTCGATGGGTTTTGTTTTGCATGCATGTCTCTACACGGACCCACGCTCGCAAACATACTCTAAAAACAAACACCTTCATACAAGTCAACGTGTTGTAAACTGTCATACATGCTGCCACTTTTGCAGAACACAAAAAAATACAATGCAATAACACACAGCTAAAAGGATGATGGTAATGTCTAGCTAGCCTGCTTTATCATCCACCTGTAGTACGGGAATGAAATTCTTCCGTCAAGCATGAGCAAAGCAAGAGAGTTTTGTAATTCTTTTCTCCTGTTTTTATTTCCTATCAAATACAACCTCTGACATGGTACCGACAGCCGTGTCCGGGGAGGAAAAAATCCCCAAGGCCAAAAACTGCCATAGTAATCAGAATCGATCTCACCTGGGCAGCAAAATTTACCCTCACCCGCATTGGCTGAGCTTGCGGGTGTGTGCATAGTGGCACTGAAAAAGAGTTTCGCTTCTCTGCTGACTCTGCAATGACGCTGCGTCGTTAAATACACACGCCTGTGCTGCTGCAACACGTACGAACAAATAGACTAGTGCATTGTGAAAGCTCTCCAACAAAAAAAGCGACAACACACATTTTGCAAAAAAATGTCAACCGTGCATCATGAGAGAAAAGCAAAAAAATAACTTACTCCCCCCAAACATTGCTCTTGTAAAGCAGAACTGCAGGCAAAGAAAAATCCTACATGGTCCGCCGCTCTCTCACTCTCTTGCTACCTAAAAATGCACTCGTAAAATCTACTCCAAGCGGGCATTGCTCGGGGGGAGGCAGGTCAAAAGAAAACAAAAAAGCTGGATCCAAAAAGCACCGAACGGGAAACCAAATCTGCAAGTTCATGCATATTCAATACGACCTGTCACTGGCATTCAAGCGTCGAGCATGTTCCCCTGATGTGTCCCTGATGGTAGAAGGTGTGTCCTGCTTCCCGGTGCGAGAGTTGCACCTTTTTGGTTCCAATTGCGTTCCCTCCCTCCCCAAAAAGGGACGAAGAAACACGTCATCAGGCTAGCCCGGGACAAAGTTATGCCTGGATGACCCATACACCATCATTCAGTGCACAGCGCAGGAAGGATCGCATCGGTACGGTGGCTTTGGATTTGCACCGGGACCTAATCCTCGCTGCAGTTGTGGGTGGGACTATGTGTGTGTGTGTGTGAGAGAGAGTGTCACGTTATTTTTATGATGATCCACTCCTTTGTTCGGCCTACACATTCCGGCGAACAAATTTCGACACCGCGTAGACAATCGTGTTTAGGCTTGCGCTGCACGTGTCCGTGGTTGGCAAATAGAACGGTTGCATGTGGGTGTTTTTTTTTTCGTTTTCGTGGGTGAAATATTTTGGCATCCAGTAGCCTCAAAACCGGAAATGAAAGGACGATTATGTTCGGGGTCATGCGTTTGATTTTGGGCGTCACTTTTTTTTTTGTTTCGTACTGCACTCTTCAAACAGTGCTCCTCACTAAATAACACACCCTCTTGCTTAAGCTTCCCAGTTAGTTTCAAATGGGCTGAACGGATTAACTCACGGATCGTGTAGTATTTGGTCTACCAGAAATAAATCGTGATCGGCAAAAAATTTTACCACATCGATGCTTACCTGGAAATAAATAAATGAATAATGGAAAGATTAGGTTTAGGTTTTTCGGGAAGGCTTTAGATACATTGATAAGAGTTTTATGTGGAAATCACATTGGAAGAAATCTTGTTCCGGAAGAATTTAATCAAAAATTGTAATTTCTATTAATCTTTCGAATGAGTGTAAATATATGTTAAGGATAAATTATTTAGTTCTTTAGTAGCTGTACTACGGTACATTTCACTTATTTAAATAAATGAAACCGTATAAAAGTAATCATGCTCAGGTATGTTATCTAGCTACTACGCCAACAATTCTGTTTGATTCTTCACTCACACGGGTAATTGGATTAATTTCACTTTATTTAACCCAAACCCATCCAGTTCACAATAGTTCTTCACTCCGTGTCTTGACATTTCTTGATGTCATCGTTTAGCACCGCAACGCAACGATACATTCCGTTTTTTTTGTATCATTGCTTCCTTCCAATCCTTCAAAGCCAGACACCTAGAACACCTTCGCTATCGCTCTACGTATGCTTCCATGGTAAAATGCAAATGCTGCGTGCGTGTAAACGAGCGTAAGAACGATGCATCATGCTAGGTTAAGTGCTTTTTTTTCATCGCTTCATTTTCAAGAGCGCTGCATCCCCAAAGAAGGTTTGTTGCTTTCCGTGCAATTTACCTTCAGGGCAGACAGATTTTTCTACCCTACGTATAGGGTTCCCGGTGCCCCTGTTTTTCACCCTCAATCCAACTTTATGCATTCAAAACAAGCACCAACCTTAGCAGCCACGGCTTTGGCGCTTATCCTTTCCCTACACTGATGGCGGTGCCACACAACCGGAAGGTAGGACTCATTCTTTATCATCACGCAAGGAGTGTGTCGCACAAATCTGTTCTAGACTTGAGGCGACCCCTTCCGAGGGCGCGAGTACGAGTGCTGGTGCTGCATGCACAATCTTCCATTAAAGTGTGTGCATCTGGTTAGCGAAAAAGCGTACACGAACGTACATACCGCTTGTGTCAAAAGTCGGGTGAACTTTGCACCAAGGTGCGGGCAGAAGGGAAACGGTAGTGCCGTAGCAAAGAAACACATTTCCTGGTTTTGCATGTGTTACACACAATTCTCTTCAATCTTGCAGCGTTAAGCTTGAGCTAAAATGATGAAGACATTCAATCTCGGTACCGAGGTTCGGCCGGATTTCGTACATGGATGGGGCACACAAACACACACACACACACATACAAACACTTACACACAGCATCACAGCAGAGGCACGAACAGTGCGACGAAAAGGATTAGCATGTTACGCGACGCCACAACATTTGCCGGATGAGTTTCACTTTTTAAGCCGAGGACGATATTTTGCGCCCACCGCAAGCAATGCATGCAGACACATTCCGAAAAGGTGCTCCTCGCTGTGTTTCATCTCCAGCCTGCATGACTTCTTGCTCGACCGGCAAGGCAGGGTGATAGTGAGTCTGTGCTGGCGGCCCGTTTCACTTTATCATCCGTTCTGCGGGCACTTTCTGATGTACGTCACCGGAAATCAGTTTTAACCGTGCGACCGTGGTCGTCGGTTTGATATTTTGTCATTCTAACAACATTCTGCCGCGGCGTGAGGGTGGGGCCACCATGAAGACAAATGAGAAATCTCGGTTTTCGTGACATTGCCTAGAGTTTTTTGCTGTACTTTTCTGTTTTTACTCTTTTTTCGGAGTATTGCTGGTTCGTCACCGTTTCAATTTTTCTTCCCTCTGGGGTGGTATGAGCGGTGTGAGCGATGAGCGTAAGTCGAGGTCACGTCATTCTTCTCTCTACCGTGCTTCCAGACATGGTGGTTTGGTGCAGACGACTTTTAGATACGCCATGAACACCAACGGAGTCATACAACTTTCGTGAAATGTTTCCTGGAATGACATCGTCTATGCTACTCTAGAGACCTGCTGTACGGGTAACGCATAGGTGCGGTTGAAGCAATGTTTCTACTCTCATTAGAAGCACATAATATTGAAAGCTATTTAATGAGGATATTCTTTTCAATACGTTCGCCTTACTGGCGTGCATTGTTTGGTGCTCCAAACCTATAAATATTACCTTCATGTAATATTAACCGAAGCAAATGGATATGTACTCACTGAAATGCGACAAAAACTAACCAACGAAGAGCAACGGCCCACCCATGTCACACGTTTAATGGTCCAACCCCCAGTGCCAATGGGCTTCCATTTATGATACACCCATCCGGTTGTTATAAAAGCACGCACCGCAAAACCCGAGTGCGGGACCATAAATTCATCAACATTTACGACCAATTTCTACTGGAATCAAAGACCAATTGATCACTTTTCAAATTACTTTCGATCGGCCTTCGCGGTGTGGGCTCGACCTTTCGGTTACCCGCTTACTATTGAATCGGTTGCGGTGGCGGTGCAGAAAGGCCACTTGAAGACACCTTTAAGGTGGTTTTATCACACAAACTCACACAAAATAAAACTAGAAGAAGATAAAAATGAAAAAAGAAGTACAAATGGCAACAAAAGCATATCAGCTGAGCAACGAAGCAACATCGTTACTGGGATCGCTGGGATCGTTTTAATGTTATTTCATCATCACGAAAATGCGTGAGTTATTTTTGGAAGAACACAAATCGATACTTCTTCGCTTTGGCGTCTTATTGAGCGTCATTGCAAATGGGAAAACAAATAACCCGAACGAAAAGGATTCGAAAATAATGACCATTTTGATGGACGTGTTGTGTGGAACATGGATACCTTCCCTAACTGGGAATACAGATAAACCACATGATAATATGCGATTACCATAGTAGTTTTAGAAAGCTTATCCAAGCCCTATTTTCAATATCATTTTATACTGTAATCATGAAAAAACTTTTCTCAAATCCTTTGTTTTTTCATACACCTTAAACACAATATTAATTTTGTAATGCATTTTCCCCTTTTTATCTACTGTATTTTGTGAAATGTGCTAAACTATATTTGGAGAAATATTAATAGTTTAATCGTTGCATTATGATTATGCTTCAACATGCGTCACAACACAGGGAGCACTCATTTTTATTCCCTCGATTATGTGCTATTCACGGAATTTATATGTTCTCTTTTTGCTCTCCACAGCGTCAGGACACACAAACCTCCCCGCGTCCTATCGACACTTAAAGGTTCCTTTCGATGTTCCCGCTGCTAGGTACGATATATTTCCACCATACTTTCCAACCATTTTTATGAGCCTCAAACACCACGGCATATCAGATTGTGCGTGCAGTGTGCTTGGTGGTTGTTGTTTTTTTTTGCTTATTTAACTTTTTATACTCCATTTGCCACCCATTTCCATCCTCGGGAGAGGTTGTCCTCATTTATGTTCGAGTTTTGTTCACAAACTGAAAAAAAAACAACTGAAATTGCAAAAAAAAAAGCAAAACCTCTTTCACCTACTTGTGTGCCAGCACCTGCACGTTTAATTAAACATGTTTCATGTATTTCAATTTTATCGATCATAAATTATAACCCACGCCGGACGGTACACATACACTCACCAAGTGGTCTCAATAAATATGTGTGTACTGAGCCCTGCGGGTCCTAACCGAGAGCACCGCGCACTGTACGTTTATGTTTCGCACACATGGGCCCCGACCAGTTTCGGTGTCCTGGTGGAGTTTGGTAGTTCTTTATTTTGTACTGACACAAAAAAAAAAGAACAAAACAGAACAAAAACCCTTTGCGAAAAATTCGATATATTTTTATTTCTCGTTTATTTATCAACCATTCCCAACCCCTGTGCTGCGCGTTGCTCAGTGGGAGGCATTTCGATGGTTTGTTATTTTTATGTGAAAACCCATTAAACACACATACACACACACGCTCAGGGAAATGGAGTATAGTTTTGGGGTCGAAAAGCAAACGGTTTCACGTTCCGTTCGTTCCGAGCGCCCAATATCATTCTCATTCGTGCGATTATTGGGCGTGATGGCGGCTGGGCAGCCATGAGAAGAGGGTTTATTTTAATCTCGGTGAGCTTTTTTCAAACCCCCCTTCTCTACGGATCATCACGAGCCCCCTGTCTTTGCCGGGGCCGGGTCATACCTTGATTTGGGTTTAATTTTTTTATGATTCGCCCAGATCCTCGAATGACGGATGATTATTGAGTTGATTGGGTCCTGCAAACCTAGGGGCTAACACCCCCTGTGGCGATAATCCATCCATTGGAATGTGCGTTTTCAATTAAACGGTGCCCGGCGTGCCCGGCAATTTGTGATTGTGAAATTGCTTTCAATTAAATGCTTTTACCCCTGGCAAGGCTTACGGACTGACCGGCCGGCAGCGAACGAATGGTGCATAAGGATGGAATTGATGTCTAGTTGAAGGTTCGGATTGTTTGATATGAAAATTAATTATTCCTCATTTAGGTTGAGTGGGAGTACATTATTAACCAATACGCAATTATTAACTGGCAACGTCACAAAGAAGGGAACAACACACGGTGTTGAAGATGTGATTGAAAATCCAAGAGATTAAATAATAATTTTAGACGATTTTATGAGTGACATTAATTCCTTACGCATCCCAACTCTGCAGTTTGCACAATTTATTGAAATAATCTCTTGATACTGAGCTGGTGGCCTTCGGTAAAGAAAATCAGCCGAAGAAATGTGAGGTAACAAGGCGGCAGCGAAATAATCGATTTCTACCACCCCACCATCTGCACGAATCGAAACGCACACACGGCACAAGCAACGAGACAAGCAGTCACCACATTTCGACACACACTCGTATGCCCGCTCGCTTTCCTGATTTTCCACCACACAGTAACTTTGCTTGTATATGTTGGCGTGATTATCACGTTGTGTGTTTCCCCTTGCCCATGCGGTGGATGGGGTGCGGCAGGAAAATCGTTATTCATAGTAACAGTCGGGCTCGGTTCGCTTGCCAAGGGAGAGTACGTAAAGCAGGCGTCTCCATTTGCCGACCCCAGGAAGCCGGCCCAGGATCTTGCCGCTTTCGACAGAGCGACGTCATTACGATGGCGCGCTCCTGTGGCGTCATTTCAATCGGCGGCTAATGGGCGAGACATAAATGTAATGAGCGGCTGCGATGGTAACATGTTCGTTTGCACAAGTGGTGGAAGCAGGCAGCAGCAGGCGCGTTCATCAGCACGCTGGAGAGGAGCCGTAATATGTGTGGCCAAAATGTGCGTATGGTGCAGCAAGTCAGCAAAACTGTAATCAGTGTGCTTAAGGCCTTGCATGTGAGTTTTCTTTTCAAATGTGTGTTGAATGTGAAGGCAACATTTCGATGTAATATTTTCGGGACAGTTAGTTTTTCCAAAACTTGAGAACCGCAAAAAGTTGAATGCAGGAAAGCCGCAAGAGATACGGCCAGAAGGATTAATTAATTTACGCATCTCTTGGTCGTGTCGTTTGTTCGAGCCTTGTTCGATTGGTAGTTTTGTGCTACAGTCAGTGATACATACCCCTAAGGCCAATGTGATGGTTTCACTAAGACAGATCCAGGTCCAGAACATTCGTTCGGTCCATGAAAATTCATCCTTCCCTGTTTAGACTCTCCTGGTAAAGCTCATTTTAATCCTCAAGGCTATGCATTTGCATTCTCGTTCGAACGATCAGAACACCGAAAATTGAAACACGCCCCAGGACTAACGGGTACGTTTCTCCTGCATAACTGCAGTCAGTCGGTGAAATCCATAGTCAATTGCATGCCTGCAGATTACAGCCACCGGGAGAATGTAAAATTTAATTGAATCGTTCTGCAATTGATTTAGAATGTTGAGGCCCACTTTTGTGTACCCAAAAAGCACTGCACACGGTAAGACATTTGAACCAATCATCCAATTTTGAACAACATTTTCGATTCTGAGTACGCTTAGCGAGATTGTGCTCAACTTGCAGGGGTCACACGCATCGTTTTGCACTGACTTTTTTTGCATTGTTTTGTATTTTTCGGCAAATCACGATTAATTGCCTAAAAAACAGGCGAATATTTTAAGGGAATTCTATTATTCCCAAAACACAGCTTGTTAGGCTCAACACTCTCTGCAGGATACATAATGTTCCCAAAATCGCTAACACGTGTATGCTTTTCTCTGAGCAACAGATTTTTGTGTTCCCATCGAGGAAACACACAAAAAAAACTCTCCGTAATGAACGAAACTCACTGAATAATCCATCGCCAGAATGGCAGCGTGCAGGGCAAGAGTGTGGAGCACGGTAAGCTAAATCAATTTAGCGCTGCGCAAACAACAACAACCCTGTACCACAAGGCACACTCACTCACACACACACACGCGCGCTGTGTGTCATATTAAATTATTAGCAAACGCAATTAGACCGTGAGCCGACTTATTATTACACCGCGACTGTAAACGCAATGTAACGCAATCCTGTTACGAACGTTTTACGAATGAAAGGATAAAGCTGCCGCATTTTCACCCATTCCCACCGTTACCGATACATGCCGAGGGTCGAAACGTGGGAAAGGAAATTTAATAAACCAAACATCACGTACATGCGGGGGTGGGAAAAGCCCGCCGTCGGTAACCGCAGCCGATCTTCTCGAGCAAATCGCACCGCCGTAGCTTTTTGGTGGAAATGGTCGCCAAAAAAAAAAAGAACCCCCGTATAATCACTCAGTGAGCAACTGCATAAACTTTTCCATCGCGAATCTCGCCCCGGTTCTTTCGGGTTCAGAGTGGAACCTTTAAGGCTGCCGAAGAGAAGCGTTCGGCGTGGATAGAAGCAGGTGGCTGCCTGGATGGGACTGGGCATAAATGGTTTGTACAAATCAACTACGAAATGCTCCGCCAACCGTCGGCGGGCGACCTCCGGAAGGAAGATTTGGCTACCAGGAAGATGATTTGATGTCTTGCTGGAGAGCAGTTTGTGGAGGAGAAAAGCGAAGGAGAAAAAGCACATCCATGAAGGGGAAGAAAGTGTAGCATGGATAATGTGCCGCTCTGCTGGCAAACGGTGATGGCGCATAAATTATGCATGAACGATCCTTTGGCCCACGAAGAACGAGCAGGAAAAGCGGTTGGGAGGGAGGGAGCGGGATGGCCTAGTCGCCCGTAGGTCATAAGGAAAACATATTTCTTACAAGACGAATCGAGTGTGTATGTACACTCGGAGTGGGGCTGAATAGTTGCAGGGTATTGGGTTATTTGGGGGCGGCCGTACCGTTCACCGTACGAACGGCGAACGGCAAGGGAGGACAAATAGCAACAGCGGCATGATTCGTTACTACGCTTAGGCAAACCGGGCAAGAGTTGAAGTGAGCGTCACTGGCGTGCTGTGATGGCAGAAAATATTTTATTCATGACGGAGCAGGACCGCAGACAAGCGAGATCCAGGCACCGGCTTCGTGGCCATTGTGATGGGCTTGCTTTCACGACCTGAAGGAAGAAATGCTTATGCTTTGCCTTATTATGCGAGTCAAAGAATAACAACAATCGTTGATTTCCGCGGACGGAATAATCTTTAAAGCGAGGACAATGTTTGAAAGTACACAATTCCCTACTCGAAAAAAGTACAGCACGCTTTATAGATTTTCAATGTTACGATTTTTGACATTATTAAAGGTTCAATATATGGCTCAAGCCATATTTTAAAAGCTTTAACGCCTTTTAATATGCTATCGACGCAACAACAACAAAAAAACACACGCAATGCGTCTTTAAATCACATTTTGCCTGAACCTGTTACACCACTCTTTAAACGGCCCTTTCAGCAATCGCCCGATAGCACGACAAAAAAAGGAACAGCACCGGCAGCACGTACTAATGGCCCCTACATGGCGGCACTAAATCAAGCCCGTAGCCCGCCGAAAATCATGGCCTTTTAACAGTCTTACTATCGGGCGCTGCAATATTGTTTCTGGTTGGGTTGACTTTTTTTTTTTGCTCTCGTGCCAGGAAAAGTCCAAAACCACAGGACACCCCGTCAACGTCCTGTGCAGACGCTTCGATTGCCAGGGGGGGCTGTGGCAGGAAGGTAGCACGAATCAGGACCCATAAAAGAGAACCCCTCTTGTCCAGTCGGTGCCCGAGCACGAGGAACGCGACCGGCCATCGGGGTAGCTAATAAATTATGCATTAAAGTCATTACCGCTAAGCTCCTCAAGGCTTGATGAATATGCCGTTTTATGACAAATTGTGAGAGGCAAATATGGCGAGCGGCTACGAGGCGGTGACGAACGGAGAGAAGAAAGGACGTGGCTTTTAGGAACAATGTCAGTGATCGTGCGTGCTTGTTTAAGGATTGTAGTACTTGAACATTTTGGGAACGTTTGCAAGTCACTGTACAAATAAGTCTTTTTTTAATGAAAAGTTTCATGCTCGGCTTTCGTTATGACACAAAAAATTAGATTGATTTACAATGTGTGAACCACCGCCACAATTGTTGGGAATGGGGAAATATGTGTTTGCATAACAAAATAAATATTTGTACAAGACTCGAAGGAAAGGCGAGGCCTTGCTTGTGCCTTCAAAAATGTCCCAAGGCCTTGTTTGCCCGGCAGTAGTAAATAAAATTGGAAAACAATTTTTGTCCTCAGTCAACCGTTAATTGCTGAAAGCGATCGGTAAAAAGTATCGCAAACTTTCGCTATTTTCCTTCCACCCACGAGTGCTCCCTGCGCGCAAACATTGTCCCACCAATTTGGTTCGAGTTTTGGCCCGCAACTCCCGCGGGGCAGTGGCGTACAAGCGTACTGCTTGCAACCGTTGCTAACCGACAAACAAGCTCGAAACCAATCGGTCAGTTACGAAACATCAACAATAGGAAAGAAGGAAAGAGAAAGAAAAAACAAAACCAGACCAGGTTTTTCTTTTCTCGTCATTGCTCCATTTCAATTGAAATACTCCTGCAAAAGGGAAGAAATACAAGCTGAACCCTTTTTTGTAGAAGAGAAAACCTCTTCGAGCATTATCAGAAGAGGTAAGAGGATATTTTCGATTCGTAACGGATGACGATGGACACAGTGTTGCAAAAACAATCGATCAAAGTTTTGGTTTTCCACAGTTTTTTTTCCTCTTTGCTTTTGAGTTGGAAAACTCCTTGAAGATAAATCGCAACACCCGTCATGTGCAGTGCAAAGAGACGGTTAAAGTGTCTAAGTAACGAACACAAGCATGACAAGTTTCAATTCTTTCCCGGAGAACTTTTCGAGATAGTACAATATCAGTCATAGTATCAGGAATAACTAAAATGTTGCAATGTTTCTTCGAAAACATACTTTTAAAAATAAAATAAAAGAAAATATGCTTCTCTTTTCATTTAAATTTAGGGAAAATAATGTTTTATCTACAAAAACACCTCAGACCTGCTTTAAGAAATCTATACAAAAATTTACTTACAGAAAAAGTCATCTTAGTCAAAGTTTCATATGTAGCGATTGAAAAAAAAACCTCATCAAAATGTTGTTATCAACCCAACAAACCATCAATAGCTTGTTGGCAGCATAAAACAAGTTGAAATCTTTGACTGCTGCCGTCAAAGTTTCTGTGCATGTAGAAGCCCATCCACGAGGACGGGCATAAAACAGGAAAAGTGGGAGCAAGTTAAGTGATTTTCTTTTCTGTTATTTCATTAAAGTTTCCCATTGTGGCGGACACACAACCCAGCAGCAGTGCGGATGGGTTAGGTACACTTGCAAGGGTTCGGTATTTGCCGAAGCGTTGAGGCAGTAGGGCGGCAATGCTGATCTTCTTTCCGCAACAAACTCGCTACAAATCGTCCGACATGGTGGCATACAGCTCCCGTTTTATCTCCCGGAACTATGGCTAGCAGTAAAACTGGCAACTCTTACCATGCCTTGGCAGGGGCCGGCTCCTGGGACGAAGAGACCGGTTCAAAGCATGGTCACTTCAACTTGATTGAGTTTGGATAAATGATGCCGAGTGCTGAGATGCCGGCAAAATGGACAATCGGTTACAAAAAGGCTGAGCAGAAGAACGAGGAGCACCCTGCACGATTCGGTGCGCTGCGGACGGAATCGAACGGAAACGGAAGTGTTAGCTTAGCACGAGCCACTTGCGAACGAAGTGTAATAAGAGCGTCTTTTGTCGACGGGTGACTCGATCTCGTTACGTAGCACCGTAACGAGAAGGGTGAGGAAATTCAATGGGGCAATGGGAAAAAGTTGAGGCATTTTCCTAACGCACCCGCAAGCAAGCAAGTCACTGCATGCTCAATGTTTGAAGGGATGGCATACACATACACACACACACACATGCACCCAGTGTCTTGTAAGACTAACTTTTATCCCATGCAAACCACATTCCTGATCCGTGTCATCTTTGGACTCCAAAGGGGAGGGTCGAGAAACCGGCTCATCAGGAGTCATTGCTGCAGCAAACGGAAGCCTTGCGATAGCGTAATGGAATGGGGGAGTTACATTAAACTTTTCATTCACTATTTCAGTTATGGCTTTGTTATTCTGTGGAGTTGATCGAGAAATAACCATTTGTGTGAAAAGTTTCCGTTTCTTCGGTAATGTGTACCTTAAACATGAAAGAACATTTGGTACAGTTGTTTGTATGCATGTGGAATGGACAATAGACTTCATGTTCGAATCTGAAAAATTGTTTGCCGAGTAACTGCCATTCATCCTGTCAATTGAGTGATTGAGCTTTTGCTTGCTGGAGCTACCGAGAATTTCTAAACGAAACGGGCCGCGCACGTTGGAATTTTGATTCCGACTTTGTTTACTGCCCTGTTGGTACTTTTTATGAGCTTGTCGGCTTCATGGCGATGGAAAAATATGTCAGTTGTATGAAATATTGATCAGTCGACACAAACAAACGTCGCTGTCCAATGGCAAACGTTACAAAAAGGGTCCCACGCTTGCCTGCCCAGCACATTGAAACACGGAAAGGATTAAAGGTGAATTTAATTCGATTTGAGCGGGCGGCGAGGGTGGATGGCATTGCGTCCAGCCGGGAGAGGAAGCCGGGTGAATAAATTCAATGCATTCATAACTCGTAGCCAGTCAGCCGAAAGCGAACGGTCCCCCGTCAGGATGGTATTCCCATTGCAGGGACATGTTTTATTCCCTCCATTCTTACCCGTCGCAGGGAAACCTCAGGATTGGGAAAAAAGCTTTCGGAAAACGGAAAAATGGTACCACCAATCGATATTGGTTCAATTTTGGAGGCGCTCGCTTTCCGGTTTCAGTAAAATCAAAGGTCTTACGGGAAAAAGTGCCCCCCCTTCTTGCGCTCGGCTGACTGCTGCACTTTGGTGAATTTGTGGGAGAGTATGTGTGTGTGTGTTTTTTGTGTGTTTTTTTTTCGCTCAATTCATGCTGCTCACTCTACTCCAACCAACCTGTCCAATGGGGTGATTTATGAGCGGAAGTGTGTGAAGTTTTATTACACAATCTCTCACTCGCACTTCTTGCGGCCCAGGGGCCATGATGGAAAGAAGGACGGTTGAATTCTTTTTGAACTTACATTGGAAACCGTTGCCGAACAATGGAAAATAATGTCCCGGTGTGGTCGGTAATATTGATTTTGATAAAAAGTTTCCAATATTTTTCACCGACCAACTTCTGAGGACGGAGTAGGGCATTAAAATATGTGAGTGAAATATGGCCAGTCGGATGAGTAATGTGTCACCCAAGACGCAAGCCGGCGAAGCGGTGCCCTCCAAAACTATATGTTGAATTACAAATTATCGTCTCAGGCTGAATCCTCAGCGGTCCGTGCTTTAAGCCACTTGTGTTTGTGACCTTTCGACATCTGGGAATCACTTCACGTATAATCTAATGGAGGTTGATTAGGATGCGAGCCTTTTCGCCAAAAGAGGGGAAAAGGTTTTATCGTCATGAGCAACAAAAAAGCAGCTCTTGCCACTCGTGAAACAATCTTGCGAATGAACGGAAACGGAAAATAATACACATCATGCATTATTCAGTGGGAGGTGTGGATATAAATCAAATTTTCAGCAACCATACCGCACCACGTCAAGCAAAGGCGGGTGTGCGTAGGATGGATGGCACAAAAGCTTACATATACAGGGCCGGGCGCACGTAATTTTTGGGGCTGAAAATTCTAGGAAGCTTTCCCTGCTAGATCGCACGCATTTGAGTCGAAAAAGGCGGGGCGGCACAAATAGAAAGTATTACTTTGCTTGCGCGTGGAGTTTGCGTGAGTTAAGAAGGTGCGTTTTTTCTCGGGAGTTGTTTTGCCGCTTTCTGTTGCTTCGCGTGTAAATGGTGTAGTATATAGTGGCATGAATTGTGCACAGGGTCACATTGAAGAACGCACACATACGTTACGGTTTTGTGAGCAGCGCAAACCTTTTTGGAATTAAAAAAGTTCAACCATGTGTCATGTTTCGTTAGCGGCTCGGGAACGTTTTCTCAATGGTTCACGGTTTCGTGTGTGGCAGTATGAGAGATATCGGAGAGCGGCGTGCAAATAAAATGAATTGTTTCGGCAGATGAAATTATATTTTGACACAATTTAATCCTTGTTACAAGCGGATAAAAACTGAAAAAAATTGATTTATCAAAAGTACAATTGAATTGTTTTGCTCTAGACCGTTGTGCATTAATTGACTCATAGCACTACACATACATGCAATAAAGACATTATTTCACATTCCTCTGATCAAGTGTTGATTACCATAAACTTTTCCATGTATTATTCCTTCTTGCGAACGGAAAACACGTTATTATTAATCAGCTACCCTCTTTCCCACTACCACGCGCAGTCGATATTTAACGCCACTACACTGTTTGTGTTTACTTCTGTATCCAATAATTATTTAATTTCAGTTTTACGATAACGAACTAATCCACCGAACCCGTGCAAGCGAGAAAGGTGTAAATCTTTGCCGTTACTCAAAACCGAAAACGAAACTAAGCTCGCTGGCTCACGTTTCACAGTAAGCAACGATAAGAAACCGCACCACCGGTCGACACGCGATCGTACTTTCGTGCGATAAGACATTCTTCTGTACGGGAAAAGTCTCCATTTTTCACCTCCCATACCCGCAGGAGGGGCCCCCACGGCAATGAGTCGGTTTTTCGTGCCTAAAAATAGCGTCCAATTTATGCGATTCCTTATCCCTGCCTAATGTGCCAATCGGGCGAATGGAGAAGCGAACGGTGTTTTATTTATGAGCCGTGTCGAATGGAACGGTGTGGAGTGCTCAAACTTCTCCGAGTGGTTACATTTTTGCACGCATCGGTTATCGTTCATCGCGTTCATGCGGAATGCCCGCTGGGGGGGAGTAACGAGCGCCAGAACTAAAAGTACCCTTCAATCGTGTGCCTTTCTTCCAGCAAAAAGTGGGCCAAAATTTGCAACCGTAGTGTGTGAGTCTTTGGCAATGGGCGGACCGGTCAGTCCATTGCGCGTGTGAGTGGTTTTGCCCGTACAGGTTAATTGTTAGCTGTGGTGACCTTCCGATTAGCGTTTCAATGCTGAAATTAACCTGAAATGGAAACGTTGATTAGAAGCTGGGAGAGAGTTTTCCGTTCGAAACGAAAACGCGTTCCATTGCTTAACGACCATCGGGTACGCTTTACACTCTACATCATTAATTGGTCGTGAGAGATTGAGTACAATATTTCGTGCTGATTCGGAGTATGGTTGGGTCCTACGGTTGCGTGGGGTTTGACTTTTTGAGCTGAAAATGAAACCTTGTATTATTTTATGACCATTAGTAGAAGACAGATGGTGCTTTTAGCCAGTTGTCAAATGGTCGATAGAGGAACGTGATGAATATTTCAAGCTTAATTAATATCAACAGTATCGCTGTGTACTTTGAGGTACATTCGGCAGAACGAAAGAAATGATTGAATAAATGATAACAATCGATCAAAATAGCTGAAACGAAGAACTTAACCTTCTTTTGAAACTGTTCTAATGGTCAGACTCAGTTTACTATAGCTGCTGCGGTACTTAACATTGCATACCATACTCGTAAAAGTCTCTGTAAAGTATTGGTATTTGTGCTTCCCACAAATTATGAAACCTGAGTTGAGATAATTTCAACACTACCTGCATTCTTCAAACAAACAACCATAGCATTGCAAATCATCGCAACCACGAGCACTTTCATTTCACTGTCATTTTCATCGCCTTGTACTCGCCTTGGTCAGCAAACCATGCAATTGCTGACTTTAATTTATTCAGACCATCCGAATGAAATGGCAAAAAAGCCTCAAAACTCAACAAAAAGGGACACCGTTGCTGAAACATCACCCGAAGGCACTACCTACAAGCCTAGATCCCGTCTGGTTTTACTTCCGGTGGCTTAACCAAGCCCTGAGCCTGCTCCATTATACAATGATCAGGGTTAACGAAAAGGTGAATCTAAATGTTTCACACTAGGAGTATGAAGAAAAAAACATTCGAACAATTTTGCAACGGAGTGTCTCGCATGCGAATGCATGAGTTTAGTTGGTTTAACGCTGTGTGCTAGCTGGTGTATGCCATATTTTGCTAGTGAAAATATACCTGCCCCAAACGTTCGTAGCCGATAAAAGGCTGTTGTTGATTTTGCTTCATCCCTGCTCCATTTTGGGGCTGACATATCTGTAGAGTCATTCCGAATGTGTCTAACGGCCGGGTGGAATGGAAGAAAGGCGCTCTTTACCAGCACGTTGAGGTGGCGTATCGTGGAAGTGCATGGTAAAAATGTCAGCAACTAAACCACCCTCCACCAGCACCGACACGATGTGCATGTGTGTCCTGTGTCCGGAGGTGATGCCGCTGGGCTTCGACCTTCCGGAAAAGGTGAATATTTCGTTTTTCTTTGCGACACTTTTTCATGCGCTTGTTTTTTCCGCCCTGCTAGCGTTTAATTTTTTGAACGAAAAGAGATCATCGAGATAGGGCAGGGCTTTTCACCTTCGGCTGGTCGTGCTGGTGACAGTCGGGAGTACAGCACACGCTTCTCGGTAGCCGTGGCTCCGTTTTAACGAGCTGAGCCCGATTTTTAACTCAAAGGGTCTCATTTTCATGTTGAAAGCGTGCACACGGGTACGGGTGACAATGTGGAAAAAGAAACAAACACTAGTCTATTTTTAAACACCATAAACAGACAAAAATAAACTGTCATCAAACAGAAGCGACATGCTCGTTTTGAAAGTTGTCTAACCCTCGGGCGTCTAATAAATTTGATCGCTTTTTGCGAAAAAAAATACGCATTCCTTTTTATTTAGATTCGCAGATTTTTTTAGAAGTAAAGCCTTCATTTTAAAACAAAAACAAAACATAATTAAAACCGTATTTTGTTGTTTTATTGCTAACAACTTTTCATATAAAACAGTCAAACATTGCACCACGTGTCTTGCAGATTGCATAATTTTAGGCGACGCTTTCGCTGCGTCACCAAAGTTATCACCAAGCATAGTTCTGTTCCAATTGGCAACGTAAAACTTTGCAACAGTCATTACACAAGCTTGAAGAATGGGTTAGAATTAAATTCTGTCGCACATTTTGCCTGTAAAACGATCATCAGCACCATTACGCACATCGCTCGAGGAGTGTTCCATTAAAATCAAGCCAAATAAATTACTCCGCAGCGCGATTACGCTAAACGCTCCTCCCTCTGCCCTCCGTCCCACATACCCCACCCACCATGCATTCGTTCTGTCGCACCACGCACGCACAACAGGAAGTAAACCGAGCGATGCTTCCGAATGGAACGATCCGGTAGCAGAGAATGGGGTGTAGGGTTGGGCCATATTATTTAAATTTTCCACGCCCCGTTTCTGTGGCGCACGTATCGATCGATGGCGATTAAGCGTAACCTATCGAAAAGACAGCAATCGGTCGCCTGCCATTCTTGCCGAAAGCGTTTGCGTTTTATGCATATTTTACCCTTCCCGGGAGAGATTGATGCGTTCAAATTAGGGAGCGCTTGCCGGGGTGGTGCGATTTTGCCTAGGCAGCATGGAACCGGCATGCTCGTGCGTCTGTTTAATATTTGTTCGCATGGCTGCTCAAGCATTCAACGACGAGCTGGCCGACCAGCATTGTGCTGTGCGCTGTGTGATTTGTTGATTTTTGTTTTCCCTTCGCTTGCCTTCCATACACAGCATGCAGCAAACATTCCCTCGCACGCTGATCGTGCATTATTCGTACAGAACTCATGAATCGGATTGAGCTCCACATAGCGTAAAGGTAACTCCGGTCACTCCCTTTAACCTTTTGATCGTGTACCATGCTTCCGGGATGCGGTGCGCCTTCTAGATCACGCATGTAGTGGGCTGGGATCAGTATCGAGGGTATGTCGAATTTCCAAACCCAACACGAACCCAACAAAACAGATCAATAATAATGCAGAAAAATCGATTCAAACCCATCAGACCGGTAACAGACGGCAGCGCACCCACAAAATGGCCGACCCTTTAGCACTGATTTTGCGTGTATTGGGAAAAACACACACTATTTCGTTTGTGTGTTAATGGATTCATTGCGTTCGTTCGTTGCCGATCTAAGAGCAGCAGCAATGGGAGCTTCATTTCCGATGCGTTTTAAAAGCGGCGTGTAACAACTATAGCTCGGTGTCTCGTTCTATGGATGCGCTGCGTCACCTCGAAAGCTTCGCCCACTATCTCAATTCACAATCGTGATCCACCGTTGAATATAGGATAAAAAAAAGTGCAGTAAACGCAAAAAATAAACAACATCACTTACAAAACGGAACGGAAGCAAGCCCGGTAAATTACATCCAGCGTATTAATCGACGCAACACATCAACCATCGGTGGATCTAGCTACAATGAATGGAGGAAAATACAACAGTAGCAAAAAAAAGGGGAAAAAGAAACAACAATAACCCTCCGGCCACTGTTGTTCTGACCTAAGCGCACGTGTTCGGTGACGCGTTGGACGGGACAATTGCGTTGCAGTTAACAATGACACAGTGCCAGTCGACTCTTTGCTGAGTAACAAGGGAACATCACATGGGGCATTATTTTGATGTTTGTGTCGTTTAGAGTTCATCTCTAAACTAATGCATGCAACAAAGCGGCATATTAAGCTTTGAAAGGTTACTTAGTTTTGCAGTAATATTGTAAAGTTATCACAACAATCTATTGTATCCATTACTGTTAAGAACTTACGCAATCGATATAATCAAGTGTGTTAGGGCAATCAAGTTGATTGAATCGCTCACCTGCAAGAGAAACAAAAGTTTTTTGTTAATGAATATTCATTACAAACGACATACAAATAAGGGTGTTGCAATGTGTGACAGCACATCAACAAAAGCTGAATGAACAGATGGTATAAAATCTGTCAATTTTGATTCAAAAGTTAAATCACAACGTTTCCATTCGCTGCAACATCAAAGCACTAGGATTATAGTTTTCCCGTTGCAATGAAGCACTAATACTGGCACTGAGTTGGTAACTAGATTGCGTCATTTGAAGTTAGAACAAGAAAAAGCTCCATTAATTTCGCACGATGAAAAATGCCATCGTCTAACTAATTTGAATAATGCTAACTGTGGCCGGCCCAGCCTAGCCCTGTAACGTGAAAAGTACATAAGTCATAGGGTGTAGCACGAGAGCGAAAGCTCGGAGGCAGGGGACTATATTTTGGGCCAGCACGCATGGTACGACGCTGAAAAACTGAATGTCTGAATGATTGCTGTGACGACCGGACTCGGTGGAATGAAATGAAAGACCAAAAGCAATTTCATTTGATGAACATCCACACAGCCGTAATGTGAACCGGAATCACGGTTCGTGCGCGACCAGCGTACATGCGCTACACGCATACACATGCTCCCGCCCCGCGTGGGGAAGGGTTTTTGGGATAGTAATCACCCGGGAACGGTGAGTGGTGTGGCGGCGGAAGCGCGGAGGAGATCACACAACATTTCAACGCTTTGATGGAAAATGAATGTTTTCCCTTTGGTTCCCTTCCCGGACCCCTGGATGGTACCGATTGAATAAGCTTTCCGAAGCTGAACCAATAAACAGAGATTATTGCAACGTGCCGCACCTTAAGCACGCTACTACGGTGTGATGATCCAATGCTGACGAATTGCGTCATGTGATCGTTCAAGTTCGAGGTTCTGATGATCTCAAAGCACTGTATGAGCAATGTTGCACGTTACATGTATAAAAACATCAAGATGTAATTTAATTAACCAAGCTCAACTGTACATTGATTGGCTGACACGGTTCCTTGGGCACATCTTACCCAAACCAGCACAGGAAATCGGCTGCAGATACTTCACCGTTGCCTGCTGGATGTCAATGTCCCTGGCTGGCGTGACAAGGGATCGTGCGGGGCACGCTGATAAACCACAAACATGGAACTCCAATGCATCCATATCCCGCGAGCGGCATTTGCGTGCGCGTTAATTTCCCGCGGGAAACGGCGTTGATTAGCTTAACCACCGTGAGCGCTAATTGGATGAAACAGCAGGATGGCCTGGGCGTATGGCGAACGGTGTGGCCAAAAAGGATGCGGCTCCATCACGTTAAAGCTTGCCATCATACTACGAACGACACGGACGTATTGCTGCAAATATTGCTTCGTTTCAATGCAAAACACACACTAACGCGCGTGCTCCGTTTCACGCGGTGATAATCATTGCACACTACGAACAGAGAACAGCGAACAATCACCAACGCGAAACGGCTGCATATTGCACTGTATAAACTCGTTATTTCGTTGTGCAATGTAATGTGTCCCCGGTACGCGCTGCACACACTACAAATCCCATAGCTCATAATTGTGTTCTCGTTTGCGCTCTCGGGGTGACTAATTCTCGACATCCTTCGCGGGTGGAACTGTGAACACAGCTAGATTGTGCCCACAGTAGCAGGAGATTGCTGCTACCATACTTACACATAAAACGCAATCAGTCGGGCAGAAGGCAAAGCACCGAAAATTAAAAACTCTCCCATTGAGTTCTGTTTTCGGAACAGTTTTGCAAATAGTTTTGCAAAAGTGCTAAATCTGTGTAAAACACGCCGCAGCAAACAACTTTATTGATCCGCAATTGTGTGGGGTAGGAACTGGGCATGTTTTCATCGACTTGAACGAATGCGCTGCTGTGTTGAGGAATGTCGTTCTCCTGAACGGACTCGTTCCGTGGCCATTGGCGCAGCAAAACTTTTTCGATCTCAAAGTTGGTGTTTTGCAACGCGTTGAAGTGGAAATGTTTGTTTGGAAAGTATTGAAATATACTTCATTTACAGCTGCTGCATATAAATGCACGGGAAAATGCACACAAGAACTGTTTTAATCACATTTGCAATGAACAGCAATTTTTCAAACTGCTATCAAGGTTTTAATCGTGTACTCTATGTGTTTCGAATTTCATTATCTACAATAATGAGAGTACGATATCACATTGGCAAGAAATATGTTCTAATGTAAGTTTTGATGACTTTTTCTAGCTATTGCTCTAACTATATTGTAAGCAACGTGTGTTCCTGGTCAGGTACCTACTGAGATGCGATACTTATGATAAACTGTTCCTATTCTCAATGAAATACCCATTAGATGCTCGTTTGCCTTCTGTAATGGTGATATGATGAGGTTAGAAAGTGAAAAAATTGTTTCCAGATCATCCAGCCAGCCTGTTTGCATGATAAACTGCTTCACCATCTGCCACCCAGAGAAGCGAATGTGCTATGCTTCGCGCTTACATCGTAACAGTTTATTCGACGGATACATTTCGAGAATTTGGCTTTACTTTTTTGTGCAATCATAAAAAAACAGACTTTAGCGATGAACAGAAAGGTTTCAAAAGCGCTTCCAAGAAATGCTAGTTATACGAAGCTGCTTCCAGTGCTCACAGTCCAGGTTTCGCGCTCCGCTTACATGTTTGTCAGAGCGTAACCAAAATGGGGGAAAGGTTTGGTTAGGAACGCCAAAAGAAACGACCAACAATTCTAGCCAAACTGTTCACCGCATTGAATTCATTAAGAATAAAAGTAACGCCTTCGGGTTCTTTTCGACCAGCGCTGGAAACGCGCATGCGAGCAAATGCCGGCCAGAAATAAGAACACATTATCCGAACGCATTTTCAATTCCAACGCACTCGTACCAAAAGCTCTCTTCTTTCGAGTGAAGGAACGCAATTACGCTTACAGTACCTGGATGACAGTACGGTGCAAATCCTGGACCGGTTCTCCCGCCCTGGCAGGTTTATCGGTATGTTACCGGCGTGTAATGTGTTCTGGGGATCTAGTAGCAAGCAAGCAGGCACGTTCTTTTTTGTGCCTAGCCCTCGAGCAACTCCGCTCAACTCAACCAACCATGTCCACGTCCAACCGACCGACCCTGTCCGGGCTGTACGTAGGTTCCGGTCGCCTAGCTGCGTTCACCGGGTAGGAATCTTGCCAGTCGACAGTAGCACCCTGAGACTTCGTTGCGCGTTCCGGTTGACCAGCCAAGCGGAGCATAAACAGAGTCATCAAAAAACCCGACCCGTTGGTGCTGGCAGAGCCACTCAAAAAGCCTCGGAAACAAACGGCGCTAGCAGCAAGCGATAGTACCGTAGAAAGGCGGAGGATGTGACCGTGGTGTGTGCTAACCATTTCGTAGAGCGCCACTGGTGTGTGGTATCGGAAGCAGCAAACAACGCACATACACACTACGTTGATAGTGTAATGCAACACCGGAGGAGTGCCGTATATAGCCTAGCATTTTACGATTAAGGTTAAGGGACAGATTTATGGATGAGTGTAAGCAGCATTCATCGGGTTCTGATTGAAATTCAAGACCAAAAATAATCACGAGGTACAGAGAGAGGGGGATATAGAAAGAGAGAGTGTGTATGTGTTTCCGCTTTTTTTTTTGTTATCAAAAATGGGAGTACTAGTAACGAAACCCCATTGTTGGTAAATGGCGCTCGAAGTATCGTTTACTTTCATTTCTAGCACCTTCAAATCCTTCACCATACAGTGGACCTGGATTCCATTCACTAGGAGCGAGTGTATTGAAGTCCGACAAATCGAAGCGTGAAACGGATGCGGCTGGAGTGTAGAAATCAGAAATCAGCACTACTCATGATTTTCGTAAAAATTGTAGCAAAACGAAGCAGAGATAATGGAAGCAATATAATAAGTCTATTGTTCACGCCACATATCGCATAAAACGCCGTTGGGAATGTGTTGAAAAAGAAAAAAAGAGCTTGTGAAAGCATTCGTACACATAATTATAGCACATTTATAAGATAAAAGAATCGCATTACAGGGCATAGATACTAGTATGACATTTCTTTTCAACATTAAACTATATTGATTTCGATGTACGTATCTCGTACTTTGATTTTTGTATGTACTCATTCGTCACTTTTCATGATGCACACCCCATACCAACTTAGCTATGCTAGATATCACATGTATTCTGCCCTCGGTTGATTGTCTACACGTGTCCAGCTTGAGCGGAGGAACGTGGCTCGTCATAATCATGCATTTATCACACACTTTCATTCATTATAGCGGTGTGTGCTACAGCTTTCCACACTATCCTATTCCAAGCCTCGGGGATGGCAGAAATTCCCGTATCTATCGGGGGATTAGGTCAAATGTAAACAGGACACAATCTACTATCGTCAGATCGCCAGTATAATCGAACCATACTAGCAAACAGAGTATACAGGAAAGGTATAGTACATTGATAAAACGGGAAAATCTCGGAAACTGTATTAAGGAATTTCAATAACGCGATTGTAGATGGTTAGATCAAGGGAATTATACTTTCATTCAATGAAAATCCAACGATAAAAGCATCCCAGCCCGCTATGTTTGCTGAATAGAGGATAAGGACGAAATAGGGACTCCTAGTGTTGGATGTGGCCATCACTACAATTCACACCACAGTGCCAATAATCTCTCGTATTAGTTAACGTTCTGATGGATTTGTAGGCTTTGAATGGTAACTATATCAATTGCATGTATCATATGTTACATGCGAGCAAAGGCATGTTAGCTAGAGTTTTCAATTACACTAGAAGCAAGCCACCAAAATCCGAACGATTTCAAACTATCTCCATTCAACAGGAAGAGGTGTTCTTGAACACGCCGCCACAACTGTGACTAATTGAATCGGTGCTGTTAATACGTGTGAGCAAAAGAAATAGTGTATGCTTCACTTCGTTGCTATCGTAGGCATCAATCACCAAGATCGCAGTAGAAGCATTGACGAAGCTGAAAAGAATAAAGACAGCCTGGGAGGATCTGATCGGTTAATTGACCGGAAAATCGATTTCCCTGGCTTACCGATCGGAACAGAAACGCCCAGTTCGGATGCCATATGGCACATAGAAGCTACACTACTGAAGAACCGGCATGGAAAAAACATGGTTGACCAAGCATCGAAGTGGTACCATCCGTGGTGCGCAGCAAAGGCATCGTAGCTAGTAACGCATGAAATTGTGTTCTCGCCGCTCGTGTCACTGCTCAAAGATGGAGAACAGAGATTTTGTTGGGTGTGTTCGGAGCACCCCATTGTGTGCTTGTTAGATACCCACCCAAAGGTCTCACCCCACCGCCCGGATGTGACTAAACTGACCTCTTTTTTTCCCCGCCAAAAATGGCAGCCCTTTTACTTACATCGTGCAACAGCGGAAACAGCGGAGGAAAGCTAGTACGTATGTGGTTTCTTCGGTGCGTTCGGGCGCATCGAACACTGATTGACGGATTGTCAGCTTTGGGGAACCAGATTTAAAAGACCGGCAAATGAGCTGACGGGACACACACTCACACACACACACACGACATACCACTCCGCCGCGCTTCCTGTGTAGTTGGAACGGGTTCGGGCAATCTCATCATTGCGCTGCGGCGTCCGGAAGTTTGCCATGACAATTAAGCGTCTACGACGCCCGCACCCAAACAGCACCGAAACTCGTTCCGTTCCGGTGAAGGTAAACCACAATTAAACAATCTTCTACCGCCCGCCCGAAGGGTTGCGACCACAACGATGTACCCTGCTGCTATGCCGTTCCAAAACCGCATCCATGCCTGGGTGGCAAAGGTATAACTGTCCGCGTGCCCAACGGAGCAGTTGGTTTCTGCAATTACTACAACGTGCACACACACAGAGAGACTCTCGGTTGCACTCTCCGGTGTACCACGGTAGATTCTAATCGCATTAATAATAACTGCAGGAGATGAAATGACATGCAGGAGATACATGCAGCAATTTGGAGAACTGTGTATTCTGATGCGCTTTGGGTTTCCATCAAGCTTGAACCAGACGCCAGAAGGGAGTCACGGGTACGAAGGGCTTCACTGTCAAAGCCACAACGTTTTCCGTTATGGCATGTACTACCAGAATGGTAACGCATCGGGTATTTCCGTGGTAAACGATTCTATAGTGAGACTGACTAACCGCCTCACATGTGATGAAGTGCGCACAGTCTCAAGGAGATTGGTCAACACAATTAAGATGATCTTATCAGATGGAGGGATATTTGATGGAGTTTCTATTGAAACTTTAACAGTGACATTTTACAATTTTATCCAAAAGTTATCCAAGTATTGGAATTTAAAAAGTGACATTCGATGATATTGCCAAGCAGATGGCCATTTTGGTTTGTTCGGTATGGTGCTGATTTTTTTTATATCAAGTAATGTCTGTGCAAAATGTTTCTACTTACAATAGCACCTTTAAAGCTGTCTATGACACAATTAAAACTCACCTGTAAGTAAAAGGAAAAAACGGAATATTTATAAAAGGTTCCATAAAACATCAGTAAAATGAAATGGTTTACGAATGAAAGCTTGCGATTCTAAGGCTGTACTCTTTTTACCCAAATACTTAATGTAGCGGTGTGCTCCCACCAACTCCCAAGCAATAAACTTTGCAGCCCATCAACTCATATCCAGTGGTATTTTTATCGAACTTTACTGCCCATTGCTAACATTCGACTGAACCGTGCTGGTTGTTTATTCTAACGAACCCCAGTATACTATATCAAATTCTTCATCGATGGCTTACGGCAAACGACGAGCCGTAGTGCCAGCCGGGTAGCAGCTTACGCAAATGTTAACGAGCTACATAATATGTTCAACCGACTCCTGACCCGTCCGATTGTGAGACGAAGCCGGCCCTCGCCGACCAGTTCCAGGATATTGCCCGGCTAAGCGCCGAGGATCGATGAAGGCTAGAAGTGGATTCGGTTGGGGAAAAACAGTGAGTAAGAGACCTAAACAGTCGGCCCAACCGACAGTAATACCGCCCGGTCATCAAACCTTTGTGCGGTCGCATATTACGGGCTGGAGGTGGAAAATCAATCGACATGCAATAAAACCATAAAATGTTCGCGCGACAGCGACTGTTGGGCGTTCATAACGACCCCAAAACGCAACCGCCTGCGTGGTTAGGGTACGCGACCGAGCCCACTGACAAATGGGCGACTGGCAACAAACGAGCCGCCCAAGGGAAGGTCACACAAGGATAAACAGAGCTAGTGTCGATTTGGTTGGCAGAGCAACGAGCAATATTTTGTCCAAAATTGTTTTAGTCCGTAGTCTGATCCTGTTACCATAAATAAAGTGTGCTACTAATAACTGTAGTGCTTATGGAAAATTTAAGCAAAATACACATTGGAGTAAATCCTTTCTATTTCCAATTTCAGGAAGCTTTGCGTCGAAATAAATTGCACCAATTAACACAATATGATGCGAGTGATGCACACAAATTCAAATCAATATTGCCATAGCGTAGAATAAAGCGGGAGGGTTTAACCCGGGACAAATTTTCCAACCCCATCAAAAGCTAACCATCACCATCACAGCACGAAAAACCTATGATTCTGTTATCACCTCGTTTTGCTGTACCGTTGGTGATGCTTTTGTAATCCGAACACCAGCGTGAAGGGACCAACATGGGGTTGGCGGGAGAGAGCGCCTTTTCTCCCATCAACCGGCTGTCAACGCATTGGAAGTGAAGCATTGTATTTTCCTCACACTCTACGTGCTGTGGGGTGCCGCCCGTCCCATACCATTGGCATTGGGCACCTCATTGACACTCAGCGAAAAATAAGGGGAAAAAACAACCTTGCCATCCTAAAGCTTTTACTCGTCAACGTGTTTTTCAACCTTCCTCTTGCTAGCGGAGCGGGCGTTGATTACGGCACACAACATGTGTAGGGAAGTTGAAGGGCAACACAAACAAAAGCATTACAGCCGAAGGGAGGGAACGAAACACACACAAAAAATGTCCATCCAAACGCAAAACAGCAAAGTGGTTTGGTCTCACACACAAATTCACGACGACCTGTAAAGTTGTCGTCGTTGGTAACAGTGCTTTGGGGTTTCGCATTCGCACGGCATTGTCACTGGCTGGATGGCAATAAAATGTCCACCATCGACTCTCCCACCTCGAACTCCAATGCATATTCAACCCACGATTTGGGGTTTGGTTTTGTGCGTCTGTGTAGGCTATAGGATAGCTATAACCGATTGAAGGCACAAAACCCGACAACACTAAACGGCGGTTTTGCGACGGTGCCGTCCAGCTTCGTTGGGAATCACGAGTGTGTGGAGATGAAAATCCACCCGAACGAGGGAAAGGTGACACACGGCCAACTCAAAATGAACGAAATAACAGAAATTATAGCCCCATTGTGTTTCCTGGCTCGATATTTTTCATTCCCAAGCTTAGATTGGGGGCCTCGGCGATGGCAAAAACGGTGATGCAACACGTACCCCGTGGTTCCCGAGATCGGGGTGTTTAAAGTTGAGATAGAATTTATTTGTATAGCAGCCCACACGGATCGGGTTTCTGTTGAAACGAGATAAAAGCTTTCCTATAATAGTGGTCAGCTTGTGAAGCGGTATGATTTGAGTCTGGATAAATTAAAGTCCCACACAGGCACGACGCTTACTGATTGATTTGGTCCCCATGGTCTGCGTTGCGTTAGTTAAGGGACGCATTTAAACCGCTGTTGTAATAATGGTTAACGAAACAAAACTACAACTTCCCACTCGACCGTTATCGATGCACAATAATAGCTGAAGCAGTGCAGCATTGTACACAATACGTTGTTGATCCAACCAACTGGAAATGGGATGAAAAATATTGCTGCTAAGTGCTTCATCTACTCTAACCCTCAACATCACTGCCACATAGCGCGGTTCTGGTTGTGTTGAAAAATGCACCAAACATCTTGACGATCGGTAGAATGCAGAGATTCAACTACCGCATCCTGTAAGCTTTCCCGAGCATTGGTTACACAGCAAAACATCCATCGCCGGAAGCAAGCGCTCTCCTTCCCTGCAACCTGGGAATAACTTCGGAAAATGCCGTAGGACATCTCCCTTCCCGATTTGCCTTGCCCGCCCAGCCCCGAGTTGCCGCTGATCGTTTGCCGTTTTCCGGCGAAAGTGCTTTCGATCTCGGTGCAAAGCCGGGGAGCCAAAAACTTTGCCATCCAGAACCTTAAAGTCAATCTGCGACGGTAGCAAGCGCAACGAGCAACTTTCTTTACCAAACTGTGCGCGCAAAACTCGCTTCCTGTAGTTGCTGCCCGTTGCTCAAGGGGATGGAACTCTGGTTCTGGCGAACCTTCCTCTTTTTCTGCCTTGCCCAGTAGCACTTTAGCGTGTTGTTTGCTTCGGCCCGAGCCAGCACGACGTTGCTATTGCCTGGCATCGATTAAGGATGAGGAAAACTCCTAAACTACCACCGCCTGCTCTCCACCACAGCAGCATACACACCCTGATCACCATCGTTCATACTTGTCGTCCGGAACGGTGTTTACCTATCTAGCTTTCTTAGCGCAAGCGAGAAACAAACCAGTCCAGAATATCTCATAATCGTGCCCGCTGCTAGTCGCTTCCTTTGCTAGTGGCACTGCGGCAAACGACAGTAACTGATGGTTTAATAATGACAAAATAAATGGGTTGCTCATTTTCATGCAAATTTCCACCCCGTGTGGATGTGGCGGTTTAAGAAACCTCGGGCCCGGCACACCTTTGCCACCCACTTTGAACGTGCCAGTGTTCTTACTTCACGATGCAACAACAAGCTCGGGAGCATGAAATATGCATTTTTCAACATGGAGAAGAAGCCTTTCAACTAGCTGGGTCAGTTTGTTCGAAGCATATGGTTGAAATCTCTGGACAGTGTCATAGTTGGTTTACTTTTTTTTCTTCCATCAAGCAATGATTAATGTCTCTGGTGTGTTGCACTGGTTTTTTTTCTAGCAAGCTTTTCGAAGCTGTCTGCAGTGAAGCGTTAACGATCGCATTCGAAATTGAGTTGCGATGAATAAAGGCTACAGACAAGGTAAACATAATATTAGAATGTAACAAAAACAATCTACAGACGAGCTCAATCGATTGTTTTCGTCAAGAAAGTTCGCTTCCAGCACTGGCATTGACATTCTCCAGAATTGAACAACTTTTTCTATCTATCCATTCAGCAAAACTTTCCCCAATCGCATCGGATATCGTGCAGCCGTTGAGGGCCGTCGACAGTTTCCATGATGACGTCCGTCCACTTCTCGTATTACATTGCTATTGATTTCCACTGCCACCATTTGCACCACCGTCTTGCGAGTCGTGCGGGTAAAATGGTTCTCCCTTTGTAATAAAATGTTTGCAAATGACATTGGCAAACGTCCGAATGATGGGTTTGGATGCTGGAACAACTCTCAAGTGCAAAAAAGATAGGTAGGTGGCAGTGTGCAAGGTAGTGAAATTAGCACCGACCAACCGAGCTTGGCGGTTTGGCAATTATTTGCTCATTGAAGTTTACCATGCTGTAGTTGACATAAACGAACCCCAAGCCCTGGTGCACTAAGAACTTTCTGGATGCTTTTCGTTCGCCACAAAGCCAACGAGCAATAATTAAGTTGGTGCTTTTCAACTATACTAGACTGTTTTCATTTGGATTGTTTTATCATTTATTTTGCTTGGATTCATCAAAGCACATCTTTGGCACGAAGTTCATTATTTTTTAAAGCATTTTAGACCTTGCGAACATAACTGTAATACTTAAATGTAATGTTCAGTGCAACGGTAGAACATAACCTTTACCAAAGCTTCAACCTTTCAGCTGCGGTATAAATTTTAATAGCTCGGTAAATTATTGCTTCACTATCCACTCTCTCGTATTCGAAGTCGTAAACCGAACCGACCAGATTCTGCCCCATTTTTCTTGGTTCGATTTAAATAATAGCACCCTCAGTCAACCTTAAAATCGATTCCCTCCACCGAAAACAGCCACCATAAAGCGAATCGCCTTTCCGACGATGCTTCCGTTGCTCCCGTTCTTACCCTCAAATGATTCCGTTTTTTTTTCAATGAAAAGCTAACCCCTGGCACCAACGTGACTTGCAAACCGTAGCCTGCCATGTAAATGTGTTACAAACTTGCACACACTTGGAAAGGAAAATATCAAACTGCACCATCCAACCTGCAGCTGCATTGGCGGCAGTTGGTGGAGGAAATTTAAAATTTATTCCCATAAATTTTCAATAAACACATCGAAAACAACAGTCGACGAGCATTTTTCGGTCCCGGTATACCACACACACACACAAACCCACAAGTAAGGTGAACATTCTCGCGGGAAATGGATATGGTGTTGGGTTGAAAATGCACTCACAAACACACCCACACAGGTGCTAAATATTTAATCGCAACCATCGAAGACGCTACGAGACGTGTGGCAGGATGGGTTGTAACAATATGGAGCGAAGACCAACGAAGCAAAGTGTTGTATTTTTACAATGTAAGACTGTATACGGGACTGCTATAGTGCACGTGTGCTGGGAACGGAGAGGTAGCGTATGGGCAGGATTGGATTTGTTGCACTTTAGTGGTCTCAAGGTGCATTGCAACACGCTCTGCTGTACCTTTTTGCGTCGTACGAACGATGTTTACAGGCCGAGGGAAGATATTTTTCGGTATACCCTTACCGGTGGGTTTGAAACACTAGAACATGCTTTCCCCCGGGCATGAAGCACACAACAAAAGACGATCTAAACTATGCATTGGTTTTCCGTACCCGGTGAATCAATCGTAAAGGTTTCGTGTTACGGAAAACTGCAACAATATGGATGAAAAACATGTTCCACCAAGGCGTGCAACATTTTGAAAACGTATAAAAGCTGTAGGGAAGATTTTCACCGTCCAAAAACACTCGATCCAAACGACAAGAAAGGACACATGCCGTGACACAGCGGCAGCAACACGCCTTAGCTCCCAGTTGGCGGCAGAAAAACCCGGAAAATTGAAACACATGAAAAACAATGAGATATCGTTTGCCAAATTTGTGCTAATCCTCCGAGAGCCATGAAAAATCCTCCCTTTTGTAACGACGGACCCGTTCCGTGCCACGCTTTGATCGGTTGCACGGCATAGCCAAGCTGCTTCGTACAAAGAAGGTGAAAACTGCCACTCCCTGGGCGACTTTCTTTATCGTATGCTTTTGGATGGCATAGCCACACACAAACATAAACACGATACTAGAGTTTTTTTTTTTGCGTTTTCCGCCCCTAACCCAACACTGGTTCCGAATGTAGATGAGCTCAGGGATTTCTGCATAGCACATTCCAGGACAAGAAGTATCACGTTCGCAGGAAGGCGAAATACCGTAGCCATTCCCGCATGAAACGTGTGATGAGGTGAACTGGGAAATATACTAAACCTTTTAGCGGCAATCAAAATTTAATGCCTCATCATACATCGTTGCGTTGCTGTTAAGGTGTACCTTGCCTAGATGTCTATGAACTCCGTCCTTTTTTTGAAAGAGGCTGCGATTTGCTTATTTGTCGGTTTTTGGTTTTTCAACTCAAGACTAGAGCCACACAGCCACAGACGATTTTTCAAAGGGAGTTGCAACAATTCATCTATCAGCGCACTAAATTTGATCCAATTCCCTTGTTAGGAGTAATAGGAATACAAAACTCCACCCCAAGGTGAAAAGAAAGCCAAAATTAATCAACTTTCTACACATCATGGAGGTAGCAGTACATTGCTGTTGATAAAAGGTGGCTTACCAAAACCAGTTAAAAAGTCGTAAAAAATGCTTTGCGTGATGAAATTCTTCCTCGTGCTACTGATAGCACGAAATATTCCGGTTTATATCTGAGTGTGCAAAAATCTCCGTCCGGTTTAAACACATCCATTGATCGGTGAGCGTCAACTACTCACTCCTGTCGTCACTACAAAGCTCGTAAAGTTTGTTCGACTTCACTACAAACAGAACCGGCTAGATCGGTACGAGTAACCAAACCTCAAACTTTGCCTTAAAAGAGGAAGGAAACACATTGGTGACAGCTTGACGACAGCTTGCATAACTATGAAAAAACTTTGTTCGGTCATATTTCTCTGAATGACTCGCAAGCAAAAAAAAGTATATCTGTGGAATATGGTCGTGTGAGTGTCATAGCAGTCGGTATCAGCTTATAAACTAGCAAACTAACTCGCAAAGAGTCGTAGAGTTTTGACCACAAACTGGTTGAAAATGACATCATATCCCATGAGACCTTTCTAACACGTTCATATGTATTCCAAACAAGTTTAAAGGAGCATTTCTTCCTGCTTAACTCGATTTAGATGAAAAAATATATTGATGCATGCTACTACAATCTCGGTACAACAAATTGCTTTCATGTAGGTGATGTATGCGTGCAATGTATTGCCAGCTTTATCCAACACCTTCTCTTGTACACCGAAAACCTTCTCCCGTTTTTCACATCATACCAATGATCCAAATTCAATACGACACAACACAAAACATCCCCACTGTGTTCGATGACCTTTTTTTCCTTTCTTGCCCATCCATAAAACCCGAAGATGAATCGCTTTCACCGAGGGCGAACGAACTAATCCGAAACCGTACCTTACGATGGGTTCCGGGCTCGGTTTTGTTTCCATGCCAGTCTCAGCCAAAGCCTTCGATATTTCGACGCGCTGTCTCGCCGCGTATCCCATCCTAGCATGCCAAGTGTTTGGTGCCTCTTTGAACGGTGCTGAGGCCTCTCGGCCTGTCGCCAAGTCGTGCGAAGTAAACCAATCACACTTGAGCGAATTTTTCGGTTCTGCCTCCTTTCACGGACAACAGCACACTCGGCCCGGTAACACTTCAGTGACAACAGTTGTATCCTTGGGCCTGGTTGAAAAGGTAGGCTGCAGGGGTGGACTTAACGTTTCACAATCCGGCCGCCAATTTATCAAATCCTTACAACAAATCCTTCGACATTAGTGGAGGATTTATTTGCTCGGTTGCTCGAGCGGTACGTACATTGGGCTTTAGGAGGGTTGGTGGAATGACGGTTAAAGTGTCCCTTTCCCTTTAAGAAGGCTTACATGTATTAGTCATTGATTGAAATGAACTTTCAGCCGCGTGAGTCTAACTCTAAAAGTATGATATTTTCAAGAGTAATATTACACACGTAATCCGGTCAAGCAAATGCCAGCTAATCAAAATACAGAAATTTATCTATTCCAGTTTATATCGCATAAACTTTCTTCCAGTTCCGATAAAAAGTTGACATCTGCCTTTAAATTCACCACGTGTCCTCATTGCATCATACCCTAATTAACCAGATTCCGTTACTGACTCCTAAAATTCCTTCTCCCACACAGCAGTACTAATTAAGTAGCAGCATTCCATTCCAACAGCATCCCTCGTGGTGAAGAGTTGCTTCTTCTCCATTTTTCTTCTCTCGCTTTCTCTCACTCTTGGCATTCGTTTTTTCCTCCAAAAACAGGATCTTTATTTTTGCCCTAACGATGACGAGCTGCTGATGATGGCCACGATTCCACGTCGGCGCGTCCTTTCACAGCGAATTAATTGCCGGCCACTTTATCACTTCGAAGATCGTCTTTTTTTTTTTAGTTGTTGCAACCGTGAGGACGCAAACGCGGACGGCAACCGCTTGATAAAAGTGCTTACCGTCGTTGCAGGAAGAAAGAAAACTCATAAAACGGCTGGTAAAATATCAACGGGAATTGCTTTCATTAGCCAGTTTTATGTGAAGCGGTTTTTGTTTGCGAGCCGGGCAAAATAAGAAGAAGCACAGCAAGAAGGGAAAAGAGAGATAGAGAGAGAAAGAGAGAGAGAGAGAGAGAGAGAGAGAGAGCTGGTGGAACAACCCCGACCTGAACGGCAAAGGCGGAAGTAGAAGAAGTTTTCCAACACTCGATGGCGCCCCGTAAAAAGCGCCATTTGAGCGCTATGAGTATTGGGAAAGAAAAACAGGATGTTGGCTGTGAAAACCGGTTGAGAAGTTGAAGGATTCTATTTGATTTTGCCCTCAGTCTCGTTTCGCACTTTCGGGTGGAGACGTTTGGTGTGTGTGTGTGTGGGTGTCTTTTTTACTCTTCCCAATTTAAAACGCCACTGTGCACCGTGTCTGCAGATGCGGCTCCGATAATTTGATGACTAATGCTGTCCAAACGAAAACCCGGAAGGTCCTCCAAATCTTTGCTTCCTCACCAGGCGGGTTAAGGTGAGCGGTTCAGGAATGCAACAGTGTGCAGGGAATGGAGTCTCAAATCTTTAATTATTCACACTGCAGTAAAATGAATGTCGCTGGCCTGCCTGGTGACTATGGGGCGAGATCAGCGAAGCGAATTCGAAGCGCTGGTTTGTTTTATGATCATTATTTATGTTGCATTTCGCTTGTCTCGCGGAATTGATGCCCTAGCGTTGGTGATGAAACATGCAGCAATTAGCTGTTTCTAATTGAATAATAAATGAAGCTTCTGAAATGCGTTACTTTTTGGATTGGGTCAAATCTTTGGTCCCAAGTAGATGATTCAAACCTAGTTTATCAATTAAGAGTATTATCGCATTGTACGAAACTTTGTTATCATAATGGCACTTAGAGATTTGACTGTAAATTATGTTTTCTATTGGTGTTTGTATAAAAATACTTTTAAAATCCTGGTAATGGGCGGGATTTCGTGATAGCATGAATATCGTAAGCATTGTAGAATGTAACTCGATTAATGACTCTCAGATCATCAATGATGCTTCGGATTAATTAAAAAGCTCGTTTGTGATGCGTTCGTTTGTTCTCCAAGTAGAGTTGCACATGCTAAGGTAGAGGAAATACCATCCGCATGTTCACTCAATCGATGCACCAGATTTGCCCTTCTTTCTACATCCTACGAATGACCAATGCTTGTTATAGTCAACCATTTACTCAGTTTATCAAAACACCCAGCCATCAGCGGTGCTATTGTGTCCTATTTTTCCCAAACAGTGCAGTGTCTTCACTGCAGAAGGATCCACTTTCCAAACGGCCGGTCTTGCATTACATTACGACAACACTTTTTCTCGGACAACTCTCAAGTACGGGAGGCGTGAAAAAGTGATCCCATTTAAGCCGTCTATTCTACGTACACTTGCTCTCCCGAGAGCACACTCTAGTTGCCCTCCTGCGTTGCAACAATGCAATGGGGGCGATAGAAACAGAGCATACAATATTTATTGCAATTGCTCTGATAACTTTCTTGCAGACGCATTGCAAACGGTTCTACAAGCGGTACTGCAACAGGCGCACAATGAGTGCGCCCAATGGAAACATGAAACGGCTCCAACACCGGCAACGGTTACGCTATACATGGCTGTTGGGCAATTGGAGAGCTGGTAAAATCGACCAATGTAACTCCGAAGCCCGAGTTGCCACAACAAAACAACAACTCCGATACATTTCCACAAACGGTCGAATATTCGCTCGGATAGATAAACAAACAAGCAAACAAAGTACTTGCCCTACTCCCGTCCTTACGAGCGCCATGTTCCTACTCATCGTTTCTCAATCACTGTTGAGCAGGGGGTAAGGGTATTGCGGTGGTACCGGAGGTATAGATACTCAGTTGAGCTTTCTTCCTTATGAAAAAGGAAACTCGGACTAAACACAGCACTCGGACCACTCGGAACTATCTGTTGTGCCAATCGGTTCCCCAACTTTCCTGCTGTAGATTTTCTCCCGGAAAAACTCTTCCCAGCTATGCGTCGTAAAATGGGACGAGCCGACAGGATGGTGCTCAGCGCATATATGTTACGCTATCAGTACCAACCCGGAGGATAACTTTTAAGAGGAAGGTCAAATCCATAGCCAAGCTTTATCCCTTGTTTTATCACCAAACGGCTTTTGAGAAGCGATGATCAAAACACGTAACTCTTGAATGTTCGTGTGTATTTCCCCTAGTCAACGCGTATCTTGGACCAAGGCACACGATTGAAACGAAAGTTTAGCTGACCGATGTAGTGCATGCATTGATAAAATAAAGTTTTGTGCCTAAAATTTGTATTACTGCATATTTCTGATTAGCATAAAATTCAACTGGATGACTGTCTCGTGGACAGAACGAAAAAGGTAAAATATGCTGAACTATGAACCAGAACAGTCGGTAGAAATTATCGATCAAACAGTGGCTCGCTGTCCGGACATTTCATTATCGCTAAAAGCACATTCAGTCAACCAAATAAATTAATCACCTCCTCGTCGAACCCCGTAAAAGCTATGGCAATGGATGAGAGTAGCCCAGCGAAGCTCCTGACCATACTTTCGAGACCGAAATCTATCATTTCGCAGACTATTTGCACTGCGAATGAACGCTTCCGAGACCTGTTTCATCCGAATGTCTCCGGACTGTTTGCCAAAGGGGGCTATCAAAACATTCGACCAACTATGCGCCTGTCGTCCCAACCCAACCGATGACACCCGGTCGACGACAAACAAACTCCAACCGAGCTGGCGCCACAACCTTCAACACAAAACGGTTCAAGATGATGTTCGCTACGGTCTGCACAGCGCCAACCCACCAGACCGGGTGGCTCCAAGCATCTGGGCACACAAACACAAGGAATTATGTTCGTGATAGATAGGACGCACCACCAGTACGTCCGAATGCGATGGCGACAGCGAAGCCGACCAGGCAAAACTTCGCCAAGCAGCATAAACGTCATCATTAAACATGTATCAAATAATTAACAGCATATGTCGGTAGGGTTCGACATGGTCCGATGTCCGGGACGATAAAGCGGCAACTTGTGTATGGTGGAACGGTTTTTGTGATGGAATCGATTCACTCGGGTGTGGTGTAGATGCCGAGGGAAGGAATATGTGCCTTGAATGGCCCCGCAATTGGGAGCATTATTGAGTACATAAACATTTGTTTGCCACACAGCTGTGTGGCACAGCTTCGTTGTGATGTGCAGTCCATAGCATATGCTCGAGCTGTCCGGAATGGGTTCTTGACAGCGATGGGTGCATGTAATAGTGTATGATGCAGTCAAGTATGCTTTTAGTACTTTGCAAATGGACGAACTCTGATAATTGTAAACAAAACAACTATTGGGCGATTCCACATGATCGCTCATTATAATAAGAGGTTGTAGAGCAACGCTTTCAAGAAATGTTGTGGAATAAATGATTCTGTATTAAGATTTTCTGTTATGTTAAAGATGTGGTATATTTGAACAGTTGTTGCAATGCAGTAACTCTGAGAGCGTGTCGATAGCGCTGGACATTGCGGAAGCAAATAATTTTGAACCAATCCATCGAACACGGAGTCATGTTTATAGCCGTCCAAATCGCATTTGTGGGTAGAATGTATACATTTCCCGGTCTTAAAAGATGCACCCACTAAGGGACAAAGCACTTCCACGACAATGCGAGCGCACATGCTCTGAACGCACCGTTAGTGGACCGGTGTGCTTCGTGAATCATGAATGATTGAAACATGTTTACAGCAATTACGCCGCTCCATACCCATGCCGTGCTCCATTGATTGCGCAATCGTGTCGAACCGAGCTTCGAGGTCAGGAGCGCTCGGGCGCGTATCTTCCTAGAATTGCGACGGGGAGCGGCGAAAGAATGGCAAGCGCTAGCCCGCTCCACTTGGTCGGTCAGGCGGAAGGGATGAAGTTTATATTCTAAGCATAAAACAAGCTGTGTACTTGCTTGCGGATAGCACCAGCAGCATAACTCTCATGATCGTACCACAGCTGTCGCAATCAAACATGATGGCTAAACCTTCATCACAAACATACTCTCTCGGTAAGGTACAAACACTTGCCCACACACACACACAACCACTTGAGCGGGTGGAGAGTTCATAAAATTTGCATTCTCTTCCACTGTTTCCCCCCTGTTCGCTGCTTTCATCTGGCAAATCCTTGAGCTCCTTGCGAGCGGTACCCCCAACTGCCACCCTTCGCACTCATCCGAAACGTTGATGGATGGGTTTCGTTGGATGATGAATGTGATCAGCTTTTTATTGGCCATCCTCGTCCCTTGACAAAAAAAAAAAAACAAAGGGTAAAGGGTATACTGCTGCGGAAGGCAGCAAATCCCGCAGAGTAAGTAGCCACAGGGGTGCAAAAACCACATGTTTTACCGCCATTTCAAACACCGCCCTGTGCCCGTTGCCCGTAGTGCAATGAAACTTCGCTCAAGCGCACCGGGCCAAAACCTCATTCATATTACATTGGATTTTATTTGCCCACTTTATGGAGATGGAGTTGAAGTCAAGGATAATGTACTTTCGTGTCTTTTGGTCGTCGTTGTTTGGCAGGTTTCAACACCCATGGCTGATGGGTCGAGCTTGGGAGGTTTGTATAAAAAGGAACACCATCAGCGTGCAGCGTACCCACACAGAGCCCATGCACTCCCAGTGCCTCGAATGCGATACAATCATTTCGCTCCAGCGTTCTGACACACTATCACCACCGGTTTTCCTTTTCCTCCCGATGGGGGAGTGGAAGGAAGAGCACGTCCAAAGTACTTACTCGCGTAGTATTTACCGGATGACGGTTATGGTGAGTGCTTTCTTCGTTAACTGCAATCAACTGCCTCATCGCTTAGTCGTGTGCAACACAGCGATGTGATGTTTTCTCCACAAAGAAAAGAATGTTCTAACCAACACGGTGCAAATGGCGCGTTTCGAACTAAAGCCGTCAATATTAAGAACGATGGCAGGAGTTGTAAAGTTAGTTAACAGACTGATTGAAATAAAGAGCTCCTCCTAATGAAACAAAAGATGATGCAACATTTGCACAATTTAACACTAATCTTTTGCTAATTCCTGCAGCCCTCATGGAAATTGATGAGCAAGATCGAGGCTAACGCAAATTCTAGAAATGTTTGTAAAATCATCTCTTAAAACACGAATCTCATATCATATTATATCTTAAATGTTGTTTATTTGTGTTCCTCATTGCTTAAAATACTTTATCGATTAAAGATACAAATTGGTCGCAGCCATTGCTAATACCTTATGATTCCACTTGAAAAGGTCACACTATTCACAAACGTCATACTCCAACGACCTTCGTTCGATGCATCATGTCAACGCGTTCAGCACGCTGCACTGTTCGGCCCAATTTTCTCCGTACACCATTTACTACCCAATAACATCAGCCAAAATCATAAAAATGTTGTCCCACAAAGTGGCCGGTGGGATAATTTGATGCCAGATTTGCATCAGATACACGGCACCATGGAACTGATTTATATGAGTGTCGTGGTTTAGTCGTCCCGCGACGTCGTACAATGTTGAGCACGAACGGATCGTTGAAATAGCGATCAAATGCAATCAACAGTTATGGTTCCACAAATCATAAAATTGTGTACCGCGTGCGATGGTGTGAAAAGGTGGAGAGCAAAAACTGGTTCGGAACACTCATTAATCAGTGCATCGAAATTTCGGACTCATCGATGTGTATTCCCGCTCACTGTGACCTAGAGGAGCGTACTTGTTCGAGAACATAAATTAATTCCCAACTCGTTAGCCTGTCGGGATCTATATTGACAGCAAGATTAAAGATGCATAGCACAAAATCAAGCGCACAGCACTGACGATTGGCGGATAAATTATACACCTCGTAGATTCGTCTGCGAAACCCTTCCGGGACAGCTTGCCTAGGTCATGATGAGTCTCGACAGCGAGCCGATCGCGTCTTGGCGTTAATCTGCACCAATTACTCTTCCGTACACTAATCGGAGATGATCGTCTAGCGGTTTGAAGATGGAATTTTTCTTTCATAGAAGCGTCGCATCTTGCATCACGAGTGCACTTGGTGCACCGGTCAAAGCAAGGAACAAGAACCTTGGAAAAACAAATCTCGATCAGCTCGATAGTACACTCCAATAAATCTGCGCCAACAGACTACACCCAAACAAGTCTCACTGTCAAACGGATGTCAAACCTTGCGCGTTGCCCTTCAACTACCGGCGACTGCATAGGGGCCGAGCTAGGTATTCTTCCGTCTTTCAATTGCACCATCACGATGCGATGGTGTCAGATTGCCAAACTGATCGCATCTGTGCATATTTATATGCCGCTGAACGTGATCGGACGCATGGGTGTGTATGACACGTCCCGCAGTCCCGTTTCCTTCCTGGTTTCGAGTAAAAAACTCACTCTTTCGCACATGTTGTACCCCGGACAACCGCCTCGTTCAGCAGCAGCGCTCAATCGGTTGGGATTAGTTTCATACCATCCGAGAGTGTCGGGTGTCGGCGAAAGGTGAAACACTACTCGAATAAAAAGGCATCGCGAGAGGATTGGAAAGCAACGACACTTTATAATTAGCTAATAGGTAACGCAGAACGATCTTCTCGCTTATTGCCTAGGCCAGGGCTTATTGGTGGCAAATATCAAACCCTTCGCTGCGTTGCGTTCTTCTACCGCGTCGGATCATTATGGGTCCGATCGGATTGTTTCACCCAAACGGCAATTTGACTCGTGTTGAACGATGTGCATGCAGCGCCCGGCTATGCGCACTGATCATGGTAGCTATCGACGCCTTTTTCGCCGCCACAACACTTGGCGACCGTCGAACACTCTCTATCCTACTTCCTCGTTCAAACGTGGCCTCCCTGCAGCCAAGGTTGCTGTACACGTAAGAAATGCCTCAGCATGCAGTTAAAGCCGTCCCTCTAGCCGCGCCAAAACTGCCATCTTCCTCTACACATACACACACACACTACCTGTATCCACCGAATCGACTGATCTTCTCCGCGACCGATCGAAAAAGGGACGCATAACTTGCAACCTGAGCAGCGTTTGGAACCGGCTACCGGGGTAGTTCGGGTTTGCCAGCCAAGCCAAACGATGATGGGCAAATACACGCACCAATTTCTAAAATTACAGCCGTCCACTGCACTGAGGTCTCGTTGCTCACCATCATGACTGCACCTTCTCTTCTCCACCTTTTTTGTGGAACCATTTTTCAACCCTTCGGCACGGCGACACTGCAGCACTGCGCTTGCAAAGTGCTCGCGTCATCGGCCGCCCGGCTTCCTAATGCGAGTTCGCCAATATTTATAGTCGATTGTGACCGAATGGGGATGAATCTTTTAAAAATAGGATTGAATTACATGTCGCCACCCCGGCACCGTCGAGAACGGAGGGAGCGGGGTCGTCGCACAATCGTCATAATGCCACCGACACCGAAAGACCAATGCCGGTCGGCAAGTCGTGCGAAAGGTCTCTTGGCATACCGTTCCAATGTTCGATCAAGTTCTCGGAGTGTCGTTTACACCGGCGATTTCATTTCATGTAGTCCGCACAAGGAGCAAAAAGATATATCTTGATTTATATTGGAGCATCATGGCAACAGCTAAAACGCTTCTAGTGCTAGTGAAATGACATCCAGGAAACGAATTTATAGAGATGCCAGGTCTTTGTGATTTAGTTTTATAATTACAGTGAAGATTATTCCAGAATCCACTTCTTAGCAGTTCCTGTCCGCTTACCTCTTCTTCATTGCTGGCCGTATTAACGGAATCCATGCTTTGCGACAATGCCAACGGGGCCATCGGCGTCATCTGACCCATCGAGCTGTCCATCTTGAGGTTGCCGGTGGCCGACTGGCCGGTCTGTCCGAGTCCGGTGTGGTTGTTGTTGGCTGCGTTCACGTTCAGCGCACCGTTCATAGACGGACTGCTGACAACGGTGTTCGATTGTGCTACGACCGGCGAGCTAAACATCGGCGGCTGCCCTACTGCCCCAACTGCGGCTGTTCCGGTACTGCTGACGGGAATCGTGCCCAGCGGCGACTGGCTGGTAAGTGCGCTGGCAACCGAGACAGATACTTGGTTCGGTTGTGGCGAGATCGATTGCTGCACCTGCTGTACCTGTGCGTCCGAGCCAATCGATTGCTGGTGGTGCAGTTGTTGAAGATGCTGCTGCTGCTGCTGTTGTTGCTGCTGCTGGTGATGGTGTTGATGGATTTGATGCTGCAGCAGGGCGGCTGCGGCGGCGGCAGCGGCAGCGGCCGATGGGTGCGCCGGGACGAGGCAGTTGCCGAGGGCCGGAAGGGCAGCCGCCGCGACGCCGGGCAGCGCGGTCGTGCGGAGTCGCTTCGGCGATAGGACCTGCGGGCCGCTCGCTACCGTAATCTGCGGCGCTGGCCTACGTTTCACCACGGTCGACGAAATGGTGACGGAATTTACTGACGCGCCACTGAATCGAACACCATGTGCCGATCCTGCAAGATGAGAAGGAACGTACAAAGAAGGTAGTTAATATATAACATTTTAAAAAGGGAAAAGGAAGTAAGAGATAATTTAAATTGTTTTAAAGTTTTTTTTTTGAAACATATCAACCTTCACAGCCAGTTGCAATAGCATATCGTTACGCCGTACAATTGCACTACTTGCCGCAAAGTAGGTTAACGCATGTCGGACAAGCAGTACTGATTGCAGTTGGAATGTCATGATTACGATCTGTATAATTAATTCCAACCAACGCACAGAAGGCTTGGTTTTAATCCACACACACGTGTAAACCGGTCTTATGGATGCAGCGTACATTCTGTGTCCGTTTGGTTGTGGTTGCAGAGTGAGAAGATATACCACCGCATGGTTTTCCACAACTCTTCAATACATTAATGATGTGGCGGTACGCAGACACATTGATGGAACAAAAACATGTTCAATAAAGAATGACGTCATTCATTCATTGATGTTGCAGCATTCATTGAACACTTTGATAACTATAGAATTAAAACAATTTTAAAAAAAATGTAGGTGCACAGTTTTTTAATTCGCTAATACGCTTTATACTACCTTGTAATACATTTCTTTACAAAATCAAATCAAAACATACGCACATGGGCGCTCAGAACAGTAAGGGGTAGTGAAAAACACAACCCCAAATCTGGGCCAATTTTCGCAAAGTACTTTAGCGGCATCATAAACATTCCGGCGAGCGCAAACAGCACCCACCCCCAGGGGAACCTGTTGCCTCCGAATCTTCATCATAACTCATGCGCTAACGATTACCCCGGGATAAGATTTCTCTGTACAGCTCTTCCAGGGATGCGTCGATGCTAATCCCGGTACGAACTTGGACGGTACTCGGCCGCTGCCATCAAATTCGAACCGTGAGACTTGTTGCGGAGGGGTTTATTATTAGCGTACCCGTTTGGTGTTACCGCACGTTAAACGACTGCGCGTCGTTCGCGCTATAGTCGTGGCTATTCGGCACAGGTGTTGTCAGTTGTGACGCGTCAAAAACCGACCTCTTTGCCAACCCCCCCTCCCGGAGTCATTCCAACGTTTCGGTATCCCAGCACACGCACACAGCATACCGTTTTGGGTGGCTTTCGGATTTCTACCACAACCTGGAAACTGGTGCATTGATGGTCACATGCCACTAGCGGTAAACAGCACGCTAAACGCAATGAGCAATGTGGGTAGGAGGGATCAAACGGGGTTTGAGTTAGTGCGAACTGGCCGCGGTTTAGAAATAACGTAACGAAATACGATGCGCCTAGGCTGCTGCAGCCGTAGCCGTAGTGCAATGCAATCGATCATCATCGTTGCAGTGGCGAGCCGCGACCAGCGACGGCATGTTTGGTGCGACCAACGTTGGCGTTAACCGAGCAGTCAGCTCCGCGCGCTGGATGTTGTCGGTGTTCATTACAAACGCCCCAACGATATGCAACGCCACTAGAAGCGTTTGAGATTTTTGCATTCTACAAGTCTGAATTGAAAAGTGAATAAAATGAATGCAACTCTTGTAAAATGGTTTTTTTTTCTTCCAATGTTGTATATTTTTCCGTTGTTTCTCTAGAAACATTTCTATCCATTACAAGTTGCGTCTCAGATTCATGTGGGTTAGATGGCCATAATTCGAATTTACCAACCTACGGCTAAGCACAACCAAACGGAACAGGTTCTTTTTTATCAAGTATTATTACACCTACATGTACAACAGTTGCAGGTTGCATTTTCAACAATTAGAAGCTAATCATACGAACAAGGTTGAATGTTGGAATTGAGTTGGTTGGTTTTTATCTTCATATTTCAACAATCAAATTTGATTTTTAAATATTAAGACAGTGACTGTGGAAGAACAGTCATGTAAAACCGTCAACAGATTTGGTGTTGAGTATAATGTAGAGAAGGGGATTATAGGTAAGCGCTAACAATTTATATAAAACAATATCTTTCTTTTTACGTAGCTGCATTCAGTCAGTATTACACAATTCATAAAACACATGTATCCGCTTACCGATTTGGATTGGAAAAGTGCCAAGAATTTATTGAACGGTTACAAAAAACGAACCCAATTTGAAAAATGCTCTCAGTATAAGCATCGTTTGGCCATTTTTATTACCTTCTCATCTTCAACGATTTCATATACGCTCGTTTCTTGCCCTCTCTGCTAGAACCTTACTATTGACGCTAGTACACTAAAATTATACCACGAAAAATGTACATTGCTCCTCCTGGTGAACGCGAGACAGGTCGCAATTCTAAGCACGATGGAAAATCTTGCTTTTTGTCAGCAAAAACCACTCACTACATCATTCCGAATCGATGAGCGATCATTATTTATCGTATCTATGGCTTGAAGTGTGACATTGGCTCAGAGCATCAGTATCGCGTCGGGTTAATCATAAAATCATTACCATTAATCAACCTGTACTTTTAAACAAGATGTGAACGTTGTAAATGCAGCGGGAAACGGTAGATACACCGCAAACCGAAAGCACATGCCCTAGAATCGATCGTTGATGAGATGTGGAATTATAATGTTGATTAATGTGCGCCTTGGAAAACATGCACTGTGGCCGGTTTTTCTTTGAGAAAATTAGAGTTGAATACAGCGAGGAAGAAAATTACAACCTTATAAATCATCTTATAACCTACTTGTGTTGATACTTGATTATCAGAGTCCAAGAAAAATCCGTGCATTTTATCAAAATTATGAAAAATGAATGTTCTGTTCCGAAATCGTGTCACGCAGAAGCAAAAAAAAAACACACACACACAGTTTTCTCATGCTTCTTTGCCAAATGCATTTTCCTACATGAAACAAACAGTCCACCCAACGTCTAATATTCGGCTCATTTTGATGTGCTCGAGCGATGCAAAAATTAATTAACAGGCAAGCTGCTGGGCCAAAAAACCACACCAACCATCTGTACGTAGTGAAACTTGATCCTTGGTACCATAAAGTTTGCTTCATCCTAGATGTGAATATTAAAATATATTCTTCTCGGCGGCGCTCGACTGTTTGACGGCACAGACTGCGCGCTGGTATCGCTTCCGGACAGTGACGCAAAGCAGGAAAACCCAACCCGAACCCGAACCGGAAGCCGGACTGAGAGTTTGCGCATTTTTTATCATCATATCTCGAGCACACTTGCACGTGGTTCAACGAGAAATGAAAGAATGCAAAAATGGACGACCAAAAAAAAAAAAAAGAACAGCCATAATCAGTGAATCTCGGTGGTGCATAAGGATAGCTTCACTAAAAAAGACTGTTTTTTGTTGAGACTGCACCATTGCAAACATTATGTTGCCGCTTACCGACGGGTGGTTTAAATAGTGGCGTATTTTTATGTATTTCCGGGGGAATGACGGCACCTGATAAAAAAGTTTGGTGCATTATCCGTGGAATGTTTATGCACATACTGTGCATGGATGTTGCGAGTGTTAAGAGATTTAGAGAGTTTAGACCTGATCTGTACACTGATGAGTTTATTTTAGGTTGCATGTTAAAGGCCCATTTTTTGAACGTGGTACATAAAACCAACTTTATTGTTCGTCGTATGTTTCCTATCACTTGGGAGTTCAATTTGTTTTTGTTGTAAAAAGACGCAACCACATGGAAAATCTAAACCGATGACTCATTTGATTGAAACACTAAAATTAGTTTAATGCTTTTGATTACTTCAAATGATTGAACGACATCTTTACTTGACTCAACCAACTCCGGATGGGCGGCACTTCATTGAGATTGCATTGCCAAATTGGTCAAAGAAACCACAATGGAGCACATAACACACCAAAAAGCTATCCCACCAGGACTGATCGATAGGAGTGGTTGCTGTACCAGATTGCAAACTCGTCCTCACCGGGCTCCTTCTTGGTGGTAATTGGAAGATGGCGGTCATTGGAAACCACGGGCCAAACATCGACCGAACCATTCCCAAGCTGGCGACTGTTCCTGTTGTAATTAAAAGCGGAAAGATGTCGACCTTCCTCGCACGTGCAATCAACGGCAGCAGTGAAAATATACGCAAAGGTCTACCATCGACCATTCGCCTGAGCTTGGAAAAACTTCTAGTACAAGTTTTTGTCCCATGCGAAAAACCGATCGCAGAACGATGGGGCACAAAGGTTACAGATGATTGCAAAATTAGAATCCAATTGACGCCGGGGACCCATGTGGGCGGTGAAGCGGAACCATTGGACCAACCATAAAATGAATTTCACTTCAATTAATTCCTCAATTGAACTTGATTGTGTAAAAGCGCTGCTACGCCAGACCATCCTCCTCCAGCTACTACGTGAAGGTTGGCTTTTGGCCGACGGTACGGTGCTGTGAATTGCGTTCAAATTAATTTTCCGCAAAAATGAGGGAAAAACGTACACGTTGTAGCGTGCGCTTACACGAATAGCAATTTGCTTAATTGTTACACATGAAAAAAAACAGTATTTTTCTTATTTTTTTACAAGGCAAATCATGTGTTTTTAGGACATAGTAACGGCATTCGACGAATTATGTTTTCGTAATAGAATAGAACAAAACAACAGCAATCCCATTAAATGTTGTTGAAAAATCACATCAAGATCATAAACGGTCTGGTATCCAAATTCAAGCCCGATTAAGACATTATAAGCGACCGCTAATGCAACATAAACCAGGCGCCTTTTACCGGATGGGACGTTCCGCTTTAATGCACGAAAAGTTTTATCCGTCTAAAGGCGTGTAATAACCAGCGCTGGACCTTTTAAGCCGATTAGCAGCTACTAGTTTCTAGGCTCCCCTTCCTTCGCCTTCTAACTCTCGCTCTCGTTCTCTCTAGTCGCACACGAATGTGTCTCTAGAGCGATGTGCTCCATTCACAGGCTTACCTTGCCGCGTGCAAGTCCTTTGACCATTAATCTTTTCCTTTCGCAGCAAGCCGTAAGTGTTTCGGCGAAGGACGTAGGATCTCCGTTTCATTGTTTAAGCCGGAAACAAGTGCCCCCTTCCCTTTGGTGGACTCGTACAAATACTTGCGAAAAGAAAATTAAACCTCTTCTTTTTTCACTCTACCATGTGTCTCTAACGTTGATTCGCACACAGCTACAGAGTTAGCACTCGCTTCCGGACCTTTTCGTTCGTTTTCGAGCGTCAAGAGGCACTTGCCACCGTTCCAGTGCTGCACATTCTTCCTCGTTTGCTGCCATCCTTTGCTCTTAATTAGGGATGAATTATTTCCATTATATTCTATATCTCCAACAGCTACCCGTACCCGGCTGAGGACGTAGACAACGCCGGGCTTCTTTTGCTATGAAAGACAGGCTTCTCATCGCTAACACGACAAAACATCTCCATTCCAGTGCAGCAATGCATGAAGAAATCGCGCTTACCAACGCTTATTTCGCTCGAGCGTTCGGCCTCTTTCGTGCACAGCTTCAAAATCTCCCCTCTCCCCATCAACGGAATGCATTGAACGAAATCCTGCCAGTCCACGCGAGGTGTACACAATGGACGACGAGGCCGATTTGCGTGCTCACTTTGCGACACTTCCAAGCGTACAAGGGAGCCTTCTTGTAGTCGAACCCAAAAAAGCGATCACAAAGCGCCCTGGAATGTACCCGCTTTGGTACGCAAACGCCAACAGAACGTGTAGGTATGTTGTCATTCCATAGTAAACGAGATCCAGTCTACGCGTGGCTAATTAAACCCCCGACATCCAGTTTTCAAGCAGTACGAACAACTTTACGCCCGCACTGTACTGACCAGCGCTGTCCCAGAACGACAACTTGGTGATGAAAACAACCTCACACCAAAGAGCTAACTACAACTGATGCCACTCAGACCCGGAAGTGGTGCTTTTAGTGCCAGGGCAGGACAATGCTGACCGCTTGCGGAAGTACAATCATCATCACACCATTATCATGATCTCCGAGACAGTCAGTATCATCGGTGCCCTGCTCATCCGGTTGGCATGCAGACGGGGCTGGAATTTGTCCTACTCAACAACTCCGACAGCAGCGGGATGATGTCGATGATAATACTCTTATTAAGAAACAAGAGTTGTACGCGCAGAACTCAGAGCAAATGGTCAGTGCCTGATATCCTGCACTGTCTGTCTCGCCTGTAACTCACAATGCCGCGAACGGTAGAAAAGGCACTAGAGGTATTTTTCCAGGTGATTCACGGTGCTCTAGAAGAAAGACGTCAGCATTAGTGCCTAAATTCACCCGACATTCTGCAGCAAATCAGTCCAAACATTGCAACTTTTGCTCGTTCATCTTTGTCCTTGGACGCTGGCTATCCCACCCACTAGCCGAAACAACAGCTCGGAAACGATTAAGCTTTATTTATGGTGTGTCTCATCACGTTCGGGACAGAACCGTAAGCAAAATGTCCATTGTTGGAGTGGTTCAGTTTCAGCAGAGCTTGACACTGGTCTTTTTTCCCTCCACTTTGCGTGGACATGAAAAACGGGAGCGGTATCATGTAGCCTGGACATCAAAAGTATCCACAGATGATCCTCTTATGGCCGTGAAAATTTCACAGAAAATCAGCAACCCACATACGTTCTCGAACATTTTATAAAAAATAGTTTTCAGTAGCTCGGTTTTATAAATTGAAGAATAATCCATAAATCTCCTTTAAAGATGTTAAAACGGAGAAACGAAGAATATTGAATACACTTGTTTTCTAAATTACGCTTTCAATGCAATCGAATAGTCAAATGTCTTGTCTATTTGTCAACAACAAACATTTCCACTTTCCAACAACCTTCCAGCTGACATGTTCGCGATCGACCGGCGTTAGCGAACTAAGCCCTAGATACCTATTCAATTCCCTCACACTCAATTGTACCGTGTGATTGATGAAAGCGTGTGATTTTGGCATCCGTCGGTGCATTGAACTGTCAGGACTATTGGTATTGTGCGAATTGACAGGGATTTGGTTCTTATTTTTTGCACCCCATTCCACACGACTTCAGAGCGAGGTGGTGGTATACGCGCTGAAGCTCATGTTCTATTTGTTATGCACGCTGTAGAGTTTTGCCCAGTGTGGTGCTACCGGTATCGTGTGCTCCAGTTCTCCCAAATGTAGGGGCTGTAGTTGTAGGGAATAACCATACTAATCTAAATAAGATTATCCAATACATCGTGAAGAGGTGCATTCGCATTCAAAGCAAATAAAGAAAAAAAGGACGCCCCTTATCCACCCGATCCTGAGCTGACAGATTGATATTGGCATCGATACAGGTGCGAGCAGGGTGCCCGGATGATCAGCCAGGTGTAAGCGTGTATGTGTGAAGCAATTGGACTGAATGCACGATGGAAGGATTGACAAATGAAGTAGACGTGTGTCGCTGAAGGATGAGAGATAATGGATTCTGAAATGCAAGTTGATAGGTACGTCTGTCAGTGAAAGGACTCAACCCCACGCGTACACGGTATATCGCTCGAGGTTTGACCGGTGGATGCGTGTCAGAAGTCCATTCAATTTTATTCACCTACCACTGTTCTGTCTCCTCTACTGCACCCTTTGTAACGGTGGTACCAGTAAAGTTCAATGAGGAAATAAGTATTGAAATAATGATATCTGAACGCAATGCAACAATGCAATCATTATATTACTTAGCTTCACATAAATATTCATCACCAATCCATCAAGCCTATATAACTTAGGCGCAAACCGGCAAGGCAGACCAAACAGTGAACATATAACGTAATCATCAATTAGCCGTAAAAAAGAGGAACATTGCAACAAGCGTGGGATGAGCATCTTTTTGTACCAGCTCTAAGCCACATTTACTAACATAAGAAACAAAACAAAAAACCTATTTCAAACGATTTTTTTACGTCCCATTTCCTTCCTGGGTGTTAAGATGAATTGCCACAATAGTCATCGCTCAAGACGAGATCAGTTGTTCTTTGGTAATTGTATTTGCCGGAGGGTGTTGCTTTTTGCCCACCCCTCTCCTCCGTCTCTCTTTACATTTGATCTTTGATGATCTTTCAATTGAATTTGATTGAAAAATATTGTTTCATCGATAGCAGCCGCCGGGCTGGAACGCAACAGAGGCCTTATTTGCTTAACTCAATTAACGTGGTCATCATTTCTTCCATTCTCGATGGGATTCTCAACCCACCCTCTCTCCAGGCGCTTCTGAATGGTGAGATTCCATATGGCCCATTTTCACAGTATGTGCTTAGTACGCATCCGAAATGTGAACTCACGATGGTTTGGCAGAATGATGAAGCTTCTCAAAAATATTTACTCAACTACGTGCCGGAGCGACAACCTGGCGTTAGGTGTATTTATATTTCACTCACCGCACCAAGAACGTACGGAGGCTTTCTGGAGTGAAATAAAAGAAGAAAAAATAGCTTTGCCCCTTTTTCTGCAAGACGAAGCCCCAACATACGCAACAGACGCCTGAAAAGGCCGGCTCTACAGTCAGAGCAACAAGCGGCCCTGGTTACACTTTTCCGCTGTAAATCCCGTTGGGATTGCGAAACATCACACGTGTGCACTGTGTGCTGTGGGCCGTGCGCCTTTGCGTATTTAGAAATTGCGTACGTGATGGCGTGCGTTGCCGGCCCATTCGTACAGGATTTGTTTGTGTAGTCGCTGAAGCGACTGGTAAGTCACCCGCTTTTTCCCTCTGCAAAACTTCAGCATCTGGTGAGCTGGTGAGCAAGCGGCTCCGTCAAAGCGACGACGGCATCGTCTCGGGTTTGCCAGTCGCCGGTATTTGCGCAAGCCTCGTCAGCAGCAAACGAAGCGATACAAAGATACACACCCGTACCCACCCAAGCACGCACACCAAACAAAAAAAAACTCCAAGAATCCTTTAACCAAATGGATTCTTGGAGTTTTACGGGTTTGGTATCTTTATATCGCTTCTTTGCTGCTGACGAAGGCAAACAGAAGCAAACACAGGCTTGCGCCTGTGCTGGATAATGTCCTGGAAAAAAGGGTGACCCGGTGCGACACGCACACGGACCGCTTTTTGGGGATGAAAGACAGTACACCCCAAAGGATCAGGTACGTCGTCGTTTTTGTGCCTTAGAAGCCGTTACAGCGGTGGGCCCTTTTTGGAAATTTTCACTCACAGAAAGAAAAAAGTAACGAGACAAACATAAACATACACCCGTTTCGAGGGAAAGGAAAAACGAGGCGCAGGTTGGAAGCATAAAAGGATGATGAAGTAACAAAATATTAATGATGACGCTGCACCCAATCATCCGATGGACCCTGGGTGCCTGGCTTTACGCATTCATGTGTCATACGGCTCATCAACGGCGACGGCCTGCTCCATCGCATGCTCGACTTGATTAATGGTCAAAGGACCCAAATGCAAACGAATGGAAATGCTCTACCGGGAAAGCACAAATGAATGAGGAGGAGTTTTTTTTATGCATGTTGTTGCTCTCTATCAAACACCGTTTCCAGGGACCTCGAACCGGTCGAACCGGTGGTATGGTGAGCCACCCCAAAACTAATGGATAGGAGAGAAAAAGCAAGGGTCCTTAATTAAGACTTCTGGTGGTGTATAGTGCCACCGACAGTGAAAGATTTCTATCCGATGACATTTTGGCTGAAAGCCACCTAACGTGTGGAAGGTTAATGAATATACGGCATGTAAAACCCTTCACCAGGGACACGTACACACGCAGGAACACGCAGTCTCTCCCACGTCCTTCAAGATAATTATCAAAAATATGGCCCCGACCACCGAAAGTGTGTGTCCCTCGACTCAGTCCGTACGTCCGTCGTTCAAGTGGATGATCCAAATGTGGACGCCATGCTCTCGGGATATGGATCAAAATGGACGAATGGGCGTTTTTGTTGATGAAAATCAGGGGTGTCCTTTATAAATAGGCGTTAAAACTCCCACGCTGGAAAGCTTTCAAGTTACACCCTGAGTCGTGAACGGTTCCTACACAGTTGGGTTATTTTTGTAGAATAAAAAATCGTTGGTGGGTGTTGTTTTTGTTCTGACGCATTTGAAAATCTCACAATGTGAGTTCCAGTTGCCTCAATGTAACGCTTATTTGTCACTTTTATAAAATCAAATTCTTGGCTTTAACACAAACCAGTTGTTAGAACACTCTGAAGGTAACTTTGCACAACAAACCCCAAATTCGTCGCCCTTTTTCATCTGTCGTTAGAAAAGCTGACATCTGAGCTGCTCCGTCTACACGCTCACCGGATTAAACAAATCATCTATCCACTGCCTGACCTTTGATGCATTCTAGATTAAAATAGTTTCCCGTTTGCTCACCACTTACGACGGAGACTAATATAAATCTAGTTTCACTTTAATCTTCTACCCGGCACAGCGTTGTTTAGAAGTATGCACTCATCTTTCACTCACTGCCACTACCCCAGTGTATATGCTCTCCAAACGTTGGTCGATCTTCCACAGCCCTGGCAGCGATGAAATGGTAGAAAACGAGCTACAACCGACGACGTTGATTGCAAAAATTGCAATCTTCCTGTTGCTTAAATTTTCATCACCCATTCGCTAGAAAATGCTATCCCTCTGTTCATTTGCTCCACATGCTCATTAACTTGTAGCTTGATTTAATTTCATTGCCTCGTTTCTTTCCCAGCAACCCTGGTTGTCGATAGCGTCCTCCGTTAGATGGGCTACACTGGGAGGTGTCTACAAACCCTTCCCCGTGGCACATTGATTGAATCAATCGCACCGTAACGCTTTACCGCCAATCTGGCGCACGGGCAGCGTTCTTCGCTAACACGGCTCGGAGTGTGTTATCAACCCTTCAATCGTCTACATTCTCGATTCGTGGAAACTGTTTAAAGTAAAAGCGACCCCGCCCGAAAGCAGTGTACCGGTGTATCATTTACCGCAGCCGTTTTTTCATTACTGTCAGCAGTGTTACCTTTCTGCTCATTTCCCACCTCGTGTGACGTGTAGCTGGGTGTAACTATTTTGCGATCGATTTTCCGATGCACACACTTTCGGTTTTCACGCCGACTCGGTCCGCTCGATGTGGTGCGACGTTCACGCTCATCCATTCATTCGCTTCGTTCGCGCTTTCCCAGCGCAAGCTTTCCCGATTGATGAAAATTGCTTCCTTGCAGCAGGCGCTTAATTTTCCTCACCTTCAAACCCCCTCCTTCGCCTGCCACGCCACGGAGGGATATTATTTACCTCCTAACACCGATTTTCCTCGCACCTGCCAGCGGCCCATTTGCCTTGTCTTTTCAATCAATGAACGAATATTGATTAGACAGTCGCACAAAAGGGAAGGCACCGGTGGACCACAAAAGAAAGAAAAGCTCTCAATCCGATCAACCACGCCACACGAACCGACTGCAAGCACACTGCTCACCTGCCGGCGCTCTGTTCGAACCTCCGCTGGTCGTTCATTTCCCTCCCGGTTTGGGGCTTTTCTCCCAACCCCCTGCCCACATCGGACACTACATTCTCGCTTCTCTCAAAGGCACTATCGATCAATCACTTTTTGATTGGGAAACCGTCGGTCGATGGTGCATGGCAAAAAAAAAAGGATCATTCTTCCAATCGGTCCTACGTTAAAAACCGATGGAAAACATGCTCGACACGGGCTGGGATGTCGGTGGGAAGGTTGGGAAAGCGGCGTGGTAATTCTAAAAGGCACACCTCATGCACGCATACGATCCTCTCGCATACGGCATAAACATTCACGCTGGAGGTCGCCTGCCCTCCCGGGGGCCATTCCAAACCGGTGCCGGGTGCGGTACGTTCGGGTTCGTGTACAACGTTTCGTTTTATCATTGAATTTCCCAGATGCTCTCACCCGCATACCCAACCCTCTCCCACGCAATGGAGCAGAGGGGGCGAAAAATGGACTTCAAACACGGCAGGGTTTTTTCTCCCCGTTTTCCGCCGGCGTTCGTTAAGCTTCCAGAGCGCGCATGCTGTTGTTGCCTCTTGTGGCCACGAGGGCCTGTGTTGGCATTTTCGTTGCCCATTTCTCTACCCCTTAGTGGAATGGTGGAAAATTGCTAAAAACCCCTTTTGCCTTCGGTCGCCGGTAACGGACGTAATCGGTGTACATTTTTATATTTACTTATTTGTTGATGTAATTTCACCCCAAAACGCTAGAGCGTTTCGCTGTTTTTCTTTTTCAACAAGTTTTCTGAGCTATTTTCGTAGGAGAAGGTACATTACTCCACGAAACTCGGGCACAGACTTATTGAAGCAATTTCGTCGGGGTTGAAGTCGAGAGTTTTCCTCCCATCCTGAGGATGAATGTAATATTTTTCAGTTTCCTTTCATCCTGTAAAAAAAATAAACAGTTTGTTGTTTTTTTCTGACCCTGCCTAACTGCCACAAAATCGTGCGAAGGTGATACAAAATGATGCTGGCTCGCATTGGTCGTAGAAAAGCAATTTTTCAAACACAACTAGACAGTACGCTGACCTGCACTGTGCTGGCTGGTTGGGATCTCTACCACTTTTCCCCAAAAATGGATTCCGACAGCTTTGTGCAGGAAGCATTCCGTTTTCCCATGAAAAAAAAAAGAAAGAGAACGGGACGCGAATGAGAATCACGATAAGAGTGCAGCCACGCTGTCCAGCGCAGACAGAATCACGCTGGAATCACTTTTGAACATCCTGCCAAGCTGCCGCATCCAGCACCTGGGCTAGCATTTGCACAGTACCATCCATGAATCAACCTCTGCAGCATTTCCTTTTTTTACACTTTTCCGCAACAAAACGAAGCTGCGTATTGGTTTTTTTTGTTTGTTTGTTTGTTAAATCCAAGCGCTCTTTCTCCGTTGAAACATGGTCACTAACGAATGCGCATTGGCGCCATCGGGATCGGGAACGAGCTGACCGAATGTACCGAATGGTCGGAGATTGTGCAAAAGCCAATTCGCCATCATAATGCGGATTTACGGACGAGACCAAATGGATTCGAAATGAAGGTAGAACGCTCGATGGGTGTGTTGCATGGGACGGACTCAACACTCCGTGGTTTCGCTCGCAACGGAAACAAGCATTTATAACCAATGATTGTAAAATACCTTCTGATGCAAAGGTGAAGCAGTTTTACCATTGTTTGATCATATTATATATATTGGAAATTCAATTGAAAAATATTGTATAAATACTGAAATATTTATCCTTGAGTTTCGTTTTAGCTTTGAAATCATGTAATAATTCTTAAACATTCGTTAAGCTGCTATAAATCGACTCGGGAGTATGTTATCAATACAATCAACCAATTGGCTCACCTGCGTTACTACTGCTTTCGAAAACTAAAAACACAATCGCGTGCGTTTCGAAACAAGGAAGACTAATTAAAATGTGTTCGACCTTGCATTGGTTAGAAAACCACACATCAACCGTACCACATTTCAACTTACAGTTTGCACCAGTTTTCAGCATTTGCAACTGTTTTGTGTTTGTTTTCGTTTGTTTTTTTACACACACGCATACACTCTCTCACTCTCTGTCTCGCTCTATTTTCATGCCCCTCTTTCACTCTTACCCCTGAATTTCAATTAATTTCAAGGATGAAACATGCCCACCATGCCCGTGCCCGTTGTGTTTAGCACACTTTCTGTATTCCTTTCCCCCGTGTGGCGTGTGTGACAAATTGAGTGATAGCAATTAGCAAACACCCATGTAACGGCTCTCCCAACCATTAATCCTGCCAACGATGCAGATCACGTACTGGTTGGGCAAATATAAAAACAAAACCTACCGACATAGAGCGAGTTCAACAGAGTGATGTAACAAAGAATAAAGCACATGGAAAGAACAACTATAAAACAGTGTTTAAAGTTTAGGGCCTAAAAAGGGTTTGCATGATGCTTACGATAATTGTGAGATTATGTTTGTATTAAAATTTCAAACTTTTCGCATTTATTCCTCCATTGTTGATAACCAGAACTAAGGTAGCAAATTATTTTTGCCGGTTTATTTACAGCTAATTGTTAAGCAAGAGCACAAACTAAAGCTCATCTCCGTTCGTTGCCCGCTATGGCCAACCGTCGACCGTCGAGCGCAATGGTCCGTGACGGACACCATCAGCCATCATGCTGCCGGTGTTGCAAATATGGTTCGTGTTTAGGAATGTGTATTTGCGCTGTTGCTTCTGTTTAGGCTAGGGCTTAGACCCAAAGCCCGCTCAACCATGTCCGAATCGCTTGATGATGATGATGATGATGGTGGCTCGATGGAGCTACGGGAAGGCCATACACCCCGAGGCTCAGTGACTGACAGGATCTTGTAGGCCATTTTTGCTGGCGGTGCTCGTTGTACCTTCTGCAGCCTTTCCTAATGGCAGTTCATTGACTCTACCAGCTATGTTGGCTGATGTTGTGCAAAAAATCAGCGCTAAAACAATCGGCACTGTTACAGTCTATTGCACCGTACAGAGCGCTGAAATTGGACGATACACATCCTATCGGGTCATGGTCAATTGAATGTACATGGTACATTTTTTTTCATTTCATTTCATTTCGATTTTTCAAACGAACGTACATTCCCCGATAGCTTGTGGGTATGGTTTTAATTAAAGAGCACGCCAGATCTGGATTTGGCCGTAGCGAAGCAGGTGTGCAGAGTCTTGAATTGAGTCATTGCATGCTACCACAAATTGCGCCATGTGGGCGCCGGTGGTACGATAAACAAACTACCGATCCCGCTAATTTCTCCACTGGTGGAAAGTGAAAGAATATCGCACCACTTCTTTCCAGAACGCTCCACAGCACATCACTTGAATGCCGCGGGAACGTACGCAGCAAACACAATGAGGTGAGAAGAACAATTTCGTTTCGTTGTGCTGCATTATAAAAATAGACCATCACACAGACACACACACACACTCATGGCTGAAGACAGGAAAGGGGAACAGGTGTGTGGTTTAAATTGAAAATTAATCCCCCGAACCACTCTCGCAAAGCCCGCACCACTATCGAGAATCGTGACTTTGAGTGGGAAAAAGGTGCGAATAGCGCACTGATGCACTTTAGGGTGGCGAACGGAAGATAAAATCAGGTCGTGGCATTTCCCAACTAAACAGACGTTGTAGTGTAGTTGAACTGTTGTAATTGAAGTGATATTGAGTTTTGTTTATATTAGAAACTCCTACCAACAACACCATCGCTCAGTGATTGGCAGGTATAATGGAATTCTTCGCAACCTCGGCCACCCTTCGTGTGGTTTTCCTTTTTTTTCAAGCACTGAAACGCAACCCAATCAGCAACAGTGGGGAACAAACCGAACCCGCAAGTAATTGGCCATTGTAACGATCGCTCGGGGGTGCAGCTCCACCGCAACCGACCGGAAGTTGGTTAGATGTGTGCTTGTTCGGTACGGGTAGGTCATCACGTGTACCTTTTGTGGTCGGTAGAACGTGGATCGGTGGATCTTGCTTTTCTCCCGTTTTCAATGGCCAAACCGAACCGGAAACGGTAAATATGGAATTGCTCTACCTTTTGTTACGTTTCATGCATTCTCTTGTAGAGCTGAGGGATTCCTCTTGTGTTGGTAGCAGTGTGCTGTACGTTGGATTCGTTAAAGTGCAGGTGGTTTGTAGGTAGGTAACACGCGACAAGATGGGACTGGTTGCGTGTTGCATTAGCTCATGGGTGTAAGCGTGTTATAGTATTTGCAGCAATGCTATACATACTGCTAAAATTGTGTACATATTTAAGAGCTTATTGTATCTTTTAACTATTTCAAACTTACTTGCACCGATAATGGAAACGTTATTAGTCACTGGTTTAAGAACATACCTGAAAATATAAGAAAAACGATATTTATTAAAAATATTCAACCATCACTTTAACTAAATCTTTAATTTCATTCTCAAGTCAAGTTCTCTTTCGCATAAGAAAATTCATCGAGAACACTACCCATTCCCAATGGATCATTGTTATCCGGTAAAGGGGTGCCATCTTGCCTACCCATACACCATGGCCAAGCAACTACAACCCTCAAAGCCTTTGTGCCGGACATCGGCATCGGGCTCGACGACACCGTAATTTTTCAATTTTCCAATCCAATCCCCAAAATGCCAATATTATCGGAGCAACGTCGAACTCATTCCGGAGGTTTTCATCCGTTACCAGGGTGTTAACGATCCCGAAAGCCTGCCAATAACGGATCGACTATCGAACTCGCACCGGCAACCGGTTGACTATCTCAATTTATGTAGGGACAACATCACACACACACACCCCCCTTTCCAAGCTATTGAATATTTCGTCTCTCTACAGTTTCTGGCTGTGGTTCTAATAAATACGGCTTATCTGCTAGAGGTATCTATATCAACTACTTAAAAAAAAGGCAGGCCTGTCTGTGTACCGTATTCGAGAGGCTTTGGGACTGGGAAGTAAGCTCTATTTAGTTGTCTGCTATCGATCTATTTCTGGGATAGGTAAACGCTACCCTTAGCTCATACATCTTTTTCGAGTGTCGTTCCCAAACCCAACTCATTGATAACATCACACCGAGTGCGAAAAAGGGCAAGGTGAGCCGAAAATTCCCTGGAGATGCGAAACATATCAGGATGTCGAGATATCGAAAAGCAGGTAATGTCGTTTATTAGTGGTAGGAAGTGATACTCTTAATCCGGGACGTCTGTGAGATAGGTTCTGGTACTCATGAGAATAATCGTTATTCTACATTTTGTAACTATTTTTTTACATTATTTTTCAACAATCAGATATGTTTTAAAGCACTGCTTCCATCAAGATCTTGCAAAAAAAGCTTGATTCTCGAAATAAAGTCCATGTCTATCTCGCACAAATGATACTCAAAGAGCAATTTGAGAATATTGATAGAAGGACCTCAGGCAATCGAAGAATCTTGAACCGATCGTTAAACCCAACAGGCGAATAGCGAATCATCTAACTGCAAACGGTACTGGCAAGACAAACTCCCTACCTTCCACTAAATCAACGGAACTGTTTTATTTAATTTCCGAAATGCTAACGACTTAAGCAACAATCTTTCGCCACTCTTCTACTTATCCGGCGGATTTATTCAGCTGTATCGAAACGAACGGGAAAGCAGACGGCGACAAAGGCAAAACGGCGCAGGGAGTCGTGTATAAAATTAAGAGCACGATTTGATCAAACGCAGTGTATTCGAATACAGCCAAAAGGCTAGAACTAGCATACTTTGGACCAACGTTTGCAATCGTCAGTAATCAGGAAAGCGGACAAAAGAGTCTCGTAATGATTGCTGCGCTGTGTGTGTTTCGGTTCTGTTCCACTGGTACAATGCATTAGTTGTTCATTTTATTCTCGTTTATTTGGTCTTCCGCGGAGAAAAAGAGGCTGGGGTTTCCTTTGTGTGAAAGTATTTCCTTTAGTGATACTTTTTACCAACACATTCTTCCATTGTATCGAAATTTGGCCAAAATTGGAACTTTTAAAGCAAGTGGTTTGGGTACATCTTACCGCCCATTATCCACAGGCATCTCGTGCCAAAGGTTGCTCTCTTTTTCTCTCTACCGAAACCAGAAAAAAGCAATCGGTAATGGAACTAATTAATTACGTTTCTCGTTTCAAGGCACGAAAAACACGTACCGCCCGGTACGCCAAAATCGCGCACACCAAAGTTCTAAAAAACCGGCTCAAGCAAACGAACTGCACTGCCTTGCACGGTGGATTCGATCAAAATGTCTAGGGATGCAGTACGAACGAACAGCAACACCTAACACCCACATCAGCAGTGGTAGTACAAGCGGTAGCAAAGAGCAAACCTGCAAAGGCGTCGAAACCGTCTCAGAGCATAATTTAGTTTGCGAACAAGAAACACGTACCAATCGCAGTGGGTCGAAACTACGCGGGAAAGATTTCGCTATAATTCACATCAAACACTAACGAAAGCAAAAACCTGCCTTGAATCCATTATTATATCGAGCACGCCGGTCGTTCGGTGCCGTTCTATTTGCCGTTAGTCTGCGCATTATTTTCTTTCTACCTTATTTACTCTCAATTAGATTTTAAGGCATTGTTGTGTTCCCGAAAGGGAAGAACTTTTTCAGCATCGATATCCACCGGCAGATCTGTTAGCAGGTTAGGATAAGGAAAATGTCTTATTTGATACTCAACAAATTGCTTCATCCTGATCGATGTTCTTTGAAGATTTACATCGAAAAACATAATGGTGCTTCAGAGTAAAAAACGCCATAAAGCTCCATTATTGCACACGCACACACACAGACTCCATCAGAAGTGTTCTCGAACAATCAAATTTGAATATGATGATACCGATCCAGTAAAAAATAACTTCGCACAAAAATCGAGCCCCAAATCCCATCGTCAAAATCCCTACTTCAATTTAATGAACCATGGACCATGGTAGTACGTCTATTACTGGATTCCTTCGACATCCACTATTCACAGGGGATTTGCTTTACCAATCAGCATATCCTCGCCAGTCCGATAATGCTAAGCCTGTTTACAAATGGTCAACTGGGGACAACACGAGAGTGAACCGCATCAAGCGCCCATACACGATGGCAGATCATCGCATCGTTTTTGGCGTTCAGTTTATTCAAAGCGACGGACCAGTTGGTAAGCTCCTCACCATGAAATGGCATGGTAGAAGAAAACGAAAAAATGTGGCTCCAAATGGCAACACGTGGATTCAAAACCACCCTTAGCCCGGTCGCAGAAAACGCTTGTCGAAGACTATCACATTACTCATCGCTTTTCGGAGCAAGAAAGTTGATCAAACATTTATGCATTCAGTTTCCTTTGCCTTGCGCATACAAGTGGTGTTATCGTTTTACCGTCCAATGCAAATAATGGCAAGTCTTTGTATCGAGCTGTTGCCCGAGAGCTTAACAGGAGTGTTTTTTTATTCGTCACCGGCGTGCTCTTCTGTTCAACGCAAAGATGTATGGATGTTCATGCCTTTGAGGCAAAAACAGGACGATTGTGTTAAATGAGAATGGAAGTATCGAGGCAAGACCCAAGTATTGCAAGATACCACACATCGGCAATGTTGAACATCCTGAAAGCCCCCGCTGCTGCTGGTGATTCCTAACCGATGGTCTGAAATTATGCCCACAATCTGCGTATACTGCATACCTACTTCACCACAAAACATTCACCACAAAAGCGTATGTATGTTGGCGTGTGCATGAATACACAACAACATTGTTGTATGAAATAGCGCTCTTCCTCTACCAGGTGGGTACATATTAATTCAACCTGTTCGACCGTGTTCGTCCCCTATAAAACACATCCGGAGCTCCCGGCCCTCTCGGCGTTCTGGCGGAATGAAACAAGCAGCGATAAATAATGCATGTGAAACAGTCACCCGCCCATCCCAACCAGACACAGTGTGATAGCTAAGCCTGTATTAGTACGCTACGCTGTGGTGCCCTTGTGTCCTCACTCAGCACAAGGAGGACGTACCGAAGAAAGGACGGTCCTCGCTCTTTGTATGGTTTGATCGCTTCTCGATTCTCTTGGTCCTGAATCGATTCGATAAGTTTGTATTGGTGTAGTCGCTTAGGTGACCGTAACACACACCATTGGTTGTACTGTGCCGGGGTCAGGTTGCTATGGAAGCGAGACTTGGCACACTATTTTGTATAGTTGCATGCTTTCAGGGGCGCCCATTCGGTTAGGTTCAGTTTTTGAGTGATTGGGACATGCTGTCGCCCCATGCAATCGTCTCCTGGACTGTCACGCATACAAACACAACCCCCCAAACCCTTAGTATAACCGCCTCATGAGTGAACTAATGTTACGTAAATACAGTCAAGCTTTCGCGATTAAAAATAACAATTTCGGGCTGATCCTGACAAGCATTAAAAAACATCGCAAACGGACTGTAAGACGTTTGAAGAAAGTTTATCTAACTGTGGGCGTCTGGCAAAAAAGTATGTGGATTTATTCATCGCTTTCTTTTTTGCTGGAATTTTCCTTACGGTATAACTCGCTGAGGAAAAGTGATCTGCTTGGTTGAAAGGTTTTGCACAGTTTCCGAAGAAATGCCAACGATACACATTCAACCGACCCAAGCCAAGGTTGATAAGATATCCCGTATGACCTGGCTCGAATTTTCCCCCTTTTTTATCGGCTAAAGATTTCTCCACTTTTTTCACACACCCGCGTGGAAATTCCTGTGGCACGGTTGTTATTCCTTTTTTTTTCACTGAGAGCCAGCGCTGGGGCAAACTTCTTTGCAGGAATCAAAGAACGAAAGGACCACCGTTGGCACGGGGAAAGAGTTCCCAATTATTTTCGATGAAATATCAGATAACCATTCCGGGCCGGGGAGCGAACGTAAAAGCTCAAACCTTAAACGGACCATTGGACAACTGAACCTCACAACCCTTAATGGTATTGATTCGTAGAGAATGGCAGAAAGAATCGATTCCGAAGCCGGCTGGAATATATATTTTTGGGCCACAATAATGGTTAGATGATATTTTTCGTTCAATACAGTGGCCTCGGTCCGGCGTTTTCGGGCAGGATTTGTGTTACATGGGCAGAAGCTTTGTTCAAGCTGAAGGATAGTGAAAGTATCATTAACAATACCCCAACACTGGGCGAAGCTGGATTTTGCGGGGGGCTGCATCGAATAGAAAAAGGATTAAATAACACGATCGAAAGGGATTTCACTTTTTAATTTGTTACGCAACACTGCAACATTTGGAGGCGATACAAATTACTGAGTTCAAGGTACTTTTACGGAAACCTTTCTGTTCTTATTAAATAATGCTTTAATAAGGCAATACTTTTCCATTATTGCGTGCCCACCATCAACAACCTCCCTAAAAGCGATCAGGCTAGGGTGTATTATTTAATTACATCAAATTACTTAACCATCAGCCCATCTTTGACACAACACAAATGGTCATTAATGTCGTTAAAAAAGGCGTGCATCTGAAAGGATCGAACCGAACGCAACTACTAACAGGCGCTAATGTCAACCCGTCTGTCAATAAATATTGTTTCATAACAAGAGTAATTGCGCGCCAGTACTGTGCGTATGGATAGAACTGCCTATAAAACAGCCCACCCACTACCAGATCCAACAGTTGAATGGAAGCACGGAACGATCTCTCGATCCATCCATTTCGTATGACTCTAGCTACCGATGATGATTTCCCACACGCCCCAGCTAGAACAAAACCACCCTTTGCACTGTTTTACAGTGAAGCATTCTAGAGTGGAGCAACGATACCACCTACCGATGGGCAGAATGGCCCCACGTTCAGGGTGGGATGCTGTTTGCTAACCTTCAAATGGGCACTAGCTGAGCACCCAGCGTGTGCTGACTATAAATAAAACAGTGTTGGACGATTGCAATTCAAGCGCCAAAGTATTTCTTTGCTTTTCAATGTGGAAAAATGGTCCCAACAGTGCATACCATTTAGGCTAACTTTTATATTGTTTTCATGTAGCGGTTTAGATGTCAGGCTGGCCGCAACGGCGGTACAAAATCGCGAGTAGTCCCTCTTCTTACGCCTATTTGCTTTGCGTACGCCTGTTGAGTTGCATTTGAGCGTACACCAACGCGGAGTGTTTGCCATTTTAAAAATCACCGCTCGGTGTGTGTGCGTCGGTCTTTACAAAGGGAGAAACGTGTCACCGTCGTCATATATGTGCGTACCCCGTTAAGCCCGGCTGCCGGAAATGTCCAGCATTGAAAAAGGAAACGCTGCCGAGGCGGCAACAGAGGCAGAGCAACTATGCAGCTATTTTGCAACTATGCAGCTGCAACCGATCCCTCTCGGTGCGGTGGTTTGTGTATGGAGTCGCACGTGGGATGCAAGACAGGGAAAATGTTAATGTACAGTTTGCCAAACCAAGGTCCCCTAGACGACATTCGCCTGCGAGAGGCTGGTTCTTGCTAAGTAATTTGTTTAGCTTTTTCCGCTCCAATGACTCTGAAACGGATTCTTAAACGTGCAAAATACATTCAAACTGTTTATGAATAAAATATATAAAAAGCTAATATTTGCTACATAAAGTCGCTACAGCAAAGACTGTTTATGTAACATTTTACGAGCTAGCGTGCACGAAGGTAAGGGACTAATTTTTGGCTCATTTCACCTTAAGATTAAATTGTAGGCATAAAATAACCCACAAACACACAGGTGAAAACTTCATTCCTACCCACCGTCCAAAAGCCATTGGTCAGGCTTCACAGGTTTGTTTTTCTGTTTTTGGTTGCCCTCGCCATGGAGGTTAAAAGCTGTCACACTGCTGACAAAGTTCGCGACATTCAACCTTTCACAAACGAGAAGCATCGAAAGCGGTGGCTTTCTTTAGGTTCTTTCTACGGTCTACCATGGACGGGAACTGCCTTAGCTGCCGTAGCCTCCCGGGAGAATAATCATTCTGGCGTAACATCATTTATTTATTAGTTGTTTCGAATTTATGGAGTCCCATTTCGGGCACAGCGTCCAGTTTCACCACGTTCTCGGTTGCGTTCATTTTGATCATCATCAGCTATTCGCTCACTTCCCCCCACACTTTTTGGAGCATTGGGAAGGGAGGAGGGGGGGGGGTCGTAAAACAAAAATGCTGGCTTCTGCACTGGCTCGCTGAGTCAGAAACGGCGCCACAGCACGAAAACGAATTTTTGCCCTACCGTGGTAAGGGCCGTTTGTCCCAGAGGAGTTGGTCAAGTTTTGTGGTAGCAGTAGCAAAGCCAATAATACCACAGCACAGTCTTTGACTAAAGCAGTCGAAACTGTCACTGGGAATTTGCTGGTGTTTGAGTCACTAACAAAACCAGAAAAATGTAGTTACAGGGTTTCCCACGATTTATTGGTTGGTTCCCATCAATTTTTGGTGGGTTCCCATATTTTTTTGGTGCGTTCCCACGATTTTTTGGTCGTTTCCCAGAATTTGTTGGTCCAATTGTATTGATATCCAATTGGAAAATACCAATAAAATATGGGAACGAACCAAAAATCTATAGGATACGACCAAAAAATCGTGGGAACGCACCAATAAATCATGGGAACTGACCAATAAATCGTGGGAAACCCTGTAAATGTGAAAAAATGTCCTTTTTTGTCCTTAAACATGGTTTATAAAAATGCACAAATACGATCAACATTAATCGATCACTAAATCAAACCAAAACAACTAATGAGCAAACAATGAACCAACTGATGAACGTGCAAAAATCCTTCTTCTATATGGTTTTGCTCCTATTTTCTCTGTTCCACAATGGAACAAAAAACTACAGCACAGAACATAAACTACCCCTAATCGGATACCGCATACCACCCGTTTACTCCCGAGGGATTGTTTCGGTGTATCAAAATCCAATATTCCTAATTTCCTTTCGGTAGTTTCGCCCACCGCTCACCCTTCAGACCTGCGGGACACGAAACCTGGAACGGTAATCGAATTTTCATTATCGACCCGAAAGTTAGGCACATCACGAGAACGAAAATTGATTGAGCAACATGTCGTATCGTGTGCATGTAGATGTCTGCGTCTGTATGGATTACCCCGTTTGCTGAATAGTGATGAAAGGACGTCAACCGTTAAGTATGTTCATGTTCAGGCAGGCTGAGGCAGGTTTAGGTTCAAGTCACCTTGGAACCTATAGCTACGATAGAATATTTTAGCATATTTGCTACGAATTTTGAATAGTATTTACAAAAGGGTAATGAATTTAAAATCAGTGAAAGTTAAGATGCGACCTAGACAAATTGTCAACTATTTTTATGTATAACTATAGACTCAAATCAATAATTGCATCAATCAAAATCAACAAATAAATAATACAAACACTTTTTTAGCCTTAAAACATAAGCTCACACAATGTTGAAGCCAACCAACAAATAGCATACATAACAACGAACATTCACCATTCTACGAACTATTAGTCGTACAGTGTACAACACTCCGAAAAAGTCGCAATCGAAAACCTTCGACCTCGGAAGCACCGGAGCGCCACTTGTCACCGCCCATCCAATAGGCGGATGTTTCAAGGATACGCTCAATCAGTATCGTGTTACGCGAGCCTGCCAGATTCCAACACCAACCGACTGAAGAGACAACCCCGCTCGCCCCCCCTGCGGCACTGGGCTATTGTAGGGATGTTGGGACACCGCTACCGGTGTCTGTCGTCGGCGATACGGTAACCTTATCCCAGAGTACACTTCGTGTACGTGTATCATGTTATTCCGGTGTTAGCTTTCTTCCTTCGGCACGTTTCGTAGGACCGGCATTCGAGGAGCGTTCCCTTCTTCGATGCCATTCCGGTCCAACTTCCGGTGCTTCAGCGGTGACTATTTGCCCTCGCCCTCGAGGGTGCTTTAAGCGACAATTCACGGTTGGCACCACAGTTGACCCCACGGTAAAAAATGAACGCAGAGGACATTTTCAGAGTGTTTCTAAGAGCTCCCTTTTCTTCCCCAATCGACATTGGTGCGCTTTTTTGCACGCGATGGCAAATTTGTCCCATTGACAGTTTGAAGCCAATTGCGCTTCGTTCTAATTGAGACCGTTCTATCCGGGTTCCCCTTAGTTTTCGCGATCCGCAAACATCTTCAACTTATAAACGGGGGAACAAATTTCCACTTCGACAGTGGGTGAGTTGTCGAAATAAATCGCGACAATCCGGTTGACAATATTGTTCTTCCTGCTGCTGCCCATTCACCGGGTTCTGGGAGTACGAGAAAGCAATGTGCTCAACACGGAGCTACCTAAATACAGCAAGAAAGGGACAATTGACTCAAGTTGCTTCTTCCGAACAGAAGGCCACGATTGCACTCGGAACGGTTTGCGAACAAGTTGTCCAATGCAGTGCAGTACGCTATCAGACAAGCACTGCACTGCTGAGCAAGACTGCAGCAATGATCTGAAATGCTGAAAAGGAAGCGAAAAAAGAGCTAGAGAAAACATCCAACCAACGAAACGGATTGACCGATTTCGTTTCGAATCCATTTTTTTCCTTCCCTTTTCCACTGCAATCCAAATGTCCTTTGGGCTTTCGGAACGAGAAAAAAAATCAATTCAACACAGCCGGGACGAGCGATGCTTAAACCGCAAAGGCTACCCTAGCACCGACCAGGAAGCTTCACTGGGCGGACAACCAACAGAAAAGCAGCAGCCAACAAAAAATAGGCTGCAAGAGCGCGAGACCTATCCGGACGAAAATTGAATGCAATTTAGACTCAGCAAATTCTTGGCTTGACAGTGGCTCGAAGTTGGAATGCCAAACCGGCACAGCAAACTTGTGTGACATTATCGAACAATTTGCGGAACACCATCTCGATACTCACCCCTCCCACTGGGGTCTAGTGCGGATCTGATAGAAACTAAGGATTTAATGAGAGTTTGTTTTTTTGTGTGTCGGAGTTCTTGTGGTGTCCGTGCTTTTTTTTGTAGCTGTACCGAATAGACGTTTCCCACAAATTGCCTTTGCCTTTGCGATGAGATTATGCTGCGACAGATTTATTCGTGGATAAGTTTTTTACCCACCGTCCTGCTTGCTTCGCTTGGTTTTGTGTTCGTTCTGGTCCTTCTGTTTGTTTTTCTTTTCTCCTTAGCAGCTCAAGCTGTCGATGAGGTCGGGGCTGCATCAGTTTGTCTTGGATGACATCGAATTATGTGCTAATATTTGATCATTGTTTCCGATCTAGGCATTAGTTTGGCAAACTTGACTCAGCGGAAAAGTTTAACCGATTGGAGTTGCCGGCAATCACGTGGTGCAACATGATTTTGTGGTTTGTGAATCGTTTGGATGGTATTGCTAATCATTGATCTAGCATTTAACATTCAACGTATTTATTAGTTTTCCATTAAAAGTTGTTATAAATCAAAAATACACAATACAAAAACTGCAGTCCCTTTACCAGCGAACAACAAGGACTCGTTCAGCAGTGTATTGAGCTGCCAAGCTGTTTTGACATGCCATAAAAACAAGGGCGACGAGGTGTTAAAGAGGTTGTGTCAAAAACCTACACTCTCACTCGTTCTCTCTCTGTCTCTCTCTTCCTCTCTCCTTCTTTCTTTCTCTCTCTGCCATTCTATTCTCAGCGCACGATAAGGGTTGTTGAGGTTCGGTAAAAAGAAATAAAAACCACCCGACAAAGGACGACACTTCACGTTCATTCAAAATATTCCAGTTTTTTTCTGTTGTTGTCCATTGCCGACAGCATGGCACCGAAATCGTATCGCAGCTAAAGCATATCGTTATGGCCGGGTGTTGCAAAAGGCACTTAAGAGCGTACACAGAAACAGGCACAGCTTGGCTTCTTGCGAGAGGCCGCACCGGATTGCTTCATTTTTGTTTATTGGCACCGATTTGCACTTGAGGTAATATTGTTGATTATGGAATTTATATACGATTTTTTTTCGCCCAGTTTCGCACAATAAATAATCTGTTGTTTTATTCTGCATACCGTGTTTTACCTCGATGCATTACTGTTTATTTTCCTGCACCTTGTCTGCTGCTGTACAGCAGGACAGCACATTTGTTCGTTCAATAACCTCACATAAATCACCGTGTTTCGAAAGGGCGGGGTAGACATGGTGGTAGACAGAAAAGTCCTCCCTGCCTAGACGGGGCGCTCTTTAAGTTGTGTGAGGTAGCATCGGGTGTTGGCATAAAATATTGGCACAAAAGTTTTATCAATAAATGGCGCGAGCACCGTCCACCCGATATCATGTCGTTCGATCCAACAAAGTATTTCGAACCGCACCGAAAGGGATCAAATTTCGTAAGCATCCCCATTTCCTCCAGCCAGGGCCGTGATGGCTTTCTGTTCCTATTGCTTTATCGTTCGGAAACAACAAGAAAGCAAGTATAAAGGTAGCAAAAATATTAACAACCAGGTTGTGGTGTTCTTCTTCTACATTGTACTCGAGCAGCCTTGGGCGACTTTGTTCACCTCGGAAGCCGTACAGTGTAAGAGGTTTGGAAAATATTATAAAAATATGACAAAAACTAGGCATACCATTCTTATTTAATGGCATTTTGTAAAACATTCTAGATCAAAGCCATACTTTCATGTTGATGTACTGCATAAATGACCTGCATTTGAACTTCAAACTTTCAAATCTTCTTACCAACACCTGTGATATTGTTCTGAAGAAGATACTTCAAATAATTGTGCTACACAAAATCATCCTCCAGGCTTCTTGGAATAGAACATCATTAGTTTATAAATATAACAAATTGTTGTTCCTTCCGGTAGCTCTTGCCAGTAGCTGAAGAATTATTACAACCTTGAAACATCCCTCAAGATGCATGCCACTCGAGTAAAGCCTAAGCACTGCTCAGCACAAGCCATGTCGCAACGCAAACTAACGGTTCATGCCGCTAGAAAGCCCCCGGCCCTTACTGTAGCTACAAACTCCGCCTTAAGTAGTCGACAATTTCCCGAGAATACACCAGCAAAAGTTACGAAAAGAGTCTGTAAAGCTAGAATGGTTTTCACGGCCCCTAGGCTTGAGCTACTGTTTCCTGTTAGGAAAAATGTGGATTCTTTTGAGGCACCGTTTCATTCTGGGTCCCATCGTAACATGCCTGCACTGACGACTTGATGGTTGTGAAATGCCTTGCCTGTTCCAACTGTTTGGAAAAAAGTTGCACCAAACTCTCACGAACTTACTCCTAAAAACAACCCCACCAAACAGAACGGCCACAGTTCGCAATGTTGTGCGAATTGTTTGAGGTCCAGTTTTTTTTTTTTTTCATTTCGTGTCATATTTCCCGGTGAACTCTTTTAGAATTGATTGGAGTGGAAGCGGAGTTTCAGGAAGCCTAAGAATACACTCATAAAGGAAAAGTATTACATGACCCAAGAAGTAGTTGGAATAGAGTCATTTGACCTTGTTTGGTATTATTTTGACATATTGTTGTAAAAACAGTGTTTTCTTGTTTGATATGCATGCTGGTTGATATGCTGGAAGCAATGCAATGCAATACTATGAGACTAGCTGAACCAAAAAGGCATACAGTAAGAAACAATAACTGCCAATGCTCGTATGCATCTTCCGATCTTCCGCAAAGGTTGTACAAATTTAATTATCAAATGTTTTAACCAAACTTCCATATCGTACGCCGCTCTACCGCCCAAACAAACAGAACTCGCCGTAAAGAGTAGCTTAATTTTAAAACAAATACTGTCTTTCACGGCTTCCAAATGAAGCCGCCCGCTAAACTGGCTCACCAGACACACACACACACATACACACATATATGCTTCTCATACTGAATGCCTTTGCGGCGGCACCACGCAAACCTCAAAGTGAAGCAAGCCGTCAAAGTCAAACTCTGTGTCTTCTGCGCCTTCAGAACTGTACGAAAGCCCATACAGGAAAGGGTTGCTAGAATGCCAAACAGCTATCAAATCGGTAGTTTAAAACATTGAGAAAACATTACCAGCACTAACACGAGAGAAACAACACGGTTAGTTCCAGCAAAATGTGTTTTTAATCAACGCTGGCGCAAGAAATAAATAAAAAACCCCGTACGAAAAAGCTCATTTCTTTCACATGACAGCACAGATCGTAATGTATGTGCTGCTAGAGATGGATACAGTACAGTGTGCGTCTGTACCTTGCTTTGAAGATCGCAGTTTGCATGAAAAGCATGCAGCGAGAGCAGAAAGAAGCTAATTGTGGAATTGTTTCCAGCATGATTGCGATGATTAACATTAATTAAGTGCTGCGGTAGGCACGGGAGAATCAACGGCGAGAGGGGTTAGACTCTTCTCTTTCTTTGCTGCTGCGTGCTTATTTGGTGATGGTTTTAGAAAGAGAACGAACGGAAACGATCAAGACGTGCATGCTGAGAAGTAAGACGTTGTGGGGAAGTATGTACATGCTCAAGCGATGTTGCTGTTCTACCATCTGTTTCGGTTGATCGCTGTAGCGCGGCTGTAAAACTCACTCGCTGTCTCCTCTCTATCACTCTCTCTCTATCTCCGCCGGCACTGCCAAAAGCCCTTCAAATGCGTTGCCCAAGCAGCAGTAGAATGTCTGGGTCACTCACCCACTGGTATAGAAGAATGTACACATTCTCTACGCATGACGGCTTGCGAATGAACAAAAGATCGCTTTATGTTGAGCTGTCACGATCGTAATAATCGACGCAATAATAATGGCGCCATATGGAACGGTGTATGGCATACAGATTGGTGTAGTAGATGTCGCAGTTTTCGATCGTGTAGGATGTACTAAAATGATTGTGATGAAATTTATTTCTGAAAAACGTTTTTGACAAATTTCAAGCAAAGAAAATGAAGTAAAAGTGACGAAAAGTAATTAATCATTAATAAATTATAAACCTTTTTAACCTTGTATAATTATCATATTTCAAGCACAACTAGCTAAGATTAGTGAGCACGAAGGATATAAATCAAGATCGAGAACAAACACCTCTGTTGGTCGGTATTTCCCCTGCGCATAATAATGAGCTAAAATTGCATTGCTAAGCTGCTTCCTGCATCACTATGACACTGTTGATTTGCGGATGTACGGAGATAAATCACCCACATTCAATCATCCAGCAATTGCTAGCGCACATAAACACACACACACACACACACACACACACACACACTGACACTCTTAGTCACATTCCGATCGAAACAATCGAAACCACATCAATCGAGCCAACTGGACGTGAATGTGCCGGCGTTGTGTTGGTGTTTGCTGGTCCGTAAATGATTGCAAGAAAAGCGTCCGACAGAAGTCCACTCGCCTGGCTGAGCCTTCAAAATTTTCTGATTCGATGGTCTGGAAAATAGGCGAATCACTGAAGACATTCAAGAGAAGGTCTGCTCAATGTACGAACAGGCTCGTGGTTGTTATTTTGGATGCGTTTTTCCTAACGTCGAGGAGTTTTAAAATACAAGTCTACAAATACATCGTTTGTAAACGCTACGTAGAAGGAATAGATTTATTTCTTTACAATTTGTTGTGATTGTAGTTGTTACTCGTAACGTTCCAATAACCATTAATCGATGCAGCACCGCCACACATTCACTAGAGTGTTGGTACAAACACCATCAAACGAAAAGCATAAATCTTGCCGCACCGCATGGTTATAATGTGCACGGTCATACACTGCAATTGTCAATTACTTCCAGCAGCTGTTTCACTTACCTACGCTAAAGGCGGACGCACTAATGCAGTTGGAATAAATTAGTCGATCAAATGTCGAGGTTTCACCGCTACGAAGGGGCCTAAGCTGCACACAGAACTGTTCTTGCAATCTTTTGTTTTGCTTTTTTTGCTGTCTTTGCTATTAAAGGCGTGTTTAGTAAAGAATATAACTATTTTTTCTAATAAGATGTTATTTTATCCCTGAATTCCAGAATGTTTATTGTAAAAAGACACAAAATAAAAAAAACAATGCTTTTTGTCTCAAACAAAAGCTCACTAATGCTTGAAAATCGTTATCGTGCTCTCTCTCTCTCTCTCTCTCTCTCTCTCTCTCTCTCGCTCTCTCTCTCACACACACACTCTCTCTCCCTTTCTCTATTTTTGAAAAAAAAACAGAAACTGTCCCTTTTTGTTCTCTCAATGCGTATTATGTAAAACCTCTCTTCCAGAAGACTGTAGTCTTTAAAATGACTCATCCCCTGCCAATCATACGCTCATTAGGAAGATAATTTTACGACTGTGACTGCCAGCGAAACAGCACACTCTGCATCTGCCCCTCGCGATACGGGTTGAATGCTTAACGAAGTAACGTGTCCGACCGGCTTTTAGGTTCATTTTAAGTGAATTAATCTTCATGCAGGCCACCTTCCGCCGTATCGCATGCGTACGGGTCAGGCACGCAAGATGCTCCTCCCCGGGGCATGATAAAAACAATTTGTTCTCCCATCATACTCACATTACCATTGCGTTCAAGGCTGCCTTTCCCGAGATCAAACGTCACAAAAGCAACACGGCGACTGGTTCTAAATACTAATGCTCCGATCAAGGTGAAGCCTCGCCGTGCGATCGTTATTCTACGATCAAGCGTGTGCAACTGTAGCCGGACTAGTGGCGAAGTTCATTCTACCGTTCTTCACCCACATTATAGCATGCATTGTTCCCCGTATAATTGCACCGCAGCACGATGCAACAGTAAAAAAACGAGCCCTCACAATCGCATACGAGCAGAAGCTGCGGCTACAGAATTGCGTAACTTCGCTTTCGCTCCAGCCTGTAAAAGAATGATGCGATTCTAGTGGAATTCTCTTTGCTGCGAGTTGCTGCGATCATGCACCGCGAATGTTGCCAGTGTTGACGCTAATAACACACCACCCCTGATCTTGATCTCGTTTCATTTCACAGAGGGAACTAACGCTCACGCATACAGTCTCACTGAATGAAATACAACGTTACCCACCCCACGTAGAACATTGTCGAGACCCCAACACGCGTAGAAACACGATTCTAAGCCGCGATTAGTCGGCAAGATCCGAGATTTAAGATCGTTCCCACAATCATCGGTTGTTGATTATTAATTATCCGAGATGAAAATTGGCGCAATCGGGCGAAGCAACGCAACGCTGGAAGACCTTCGCCCATGTGCGAAAGGTAGGTTGCAAAAGCCTGCCAAACGTGATAGGGCTGCTAGGAGTGGGACGCAATCTAGCGAAGGCCACCCTGTCTGATGCTGGTGCCAGGTGATTTGCATTTGCTTGGGCTAAGCACCGGCGTTCGACCTACTGGGGAGGGCCACGATGGCCGTGAAAGTGAAACAGGTGAGCAAGTGTGTAACGATTTGCTGCTATCGCAAAAGTGCATTAAGCAGACATTAAGGGACACGATGTGTTGAAGGGGGTTGCGGGCTGAGACGCTGGCTGGTGAGGCCGCTGTTTGCTTGCGTTGCATTATCGATCGAGTAATCTAATTTTATTAATTGCTGCTATCAACGTTTACGGTGTATCGCAGAGGCATCAAATGGTATTGTTTTGAGGTGAGCTGCCCAAGGCTGAGGCAAATCGATACCACTTAAAATAAACAATTCCAGAGTGGAATCATTCCGCGAATATCGAAACACAATTGTTTCGATACTGTAAGAAAGGGAAATTAACTCATTTCTTGTTCCAGGCATATTCACTCTTAAGAAAGTATAAATAAGCATATGAGAAAACATCATTCACCTCTAACAACGCCATCGAAATAATTCATGTTTTAATCATCAACAGATCATCAATCATTGAACAATTTAGTGTAAACTAAAAATATATTTCCCATCACTCAATCATCTCACCACTCATGCCTACAAAGGAGTGGAGGGTGAACGAACTTCAGTGGTACGAATAAATTCAGCAACGATTTAATTATAACACCCCAACGAACTTCAGCAAACTTCAATCAGCTCACCCACGTTGCTTCATTTTCACTTGTCACCTACTCTCAGTGTTACCGCCCCCCGCTACTCAGAAACCGTGGGACAATTAGATAAACAAAACCTACACACAAAAAAACCCAATCATCCCGATCCGAACCAATCATTGATCGAGCGTTCGGATCGATAACCACTGTGCCAGAGGTGATGGTGGTATCACCGATGTTTGCAATTATTTTCACTTCACCAGCAGAATGTTGGTAATTATTTTCACTCAAACCGTACCGGGCGTGATCGGCTACACCAGCGTACTGCGGTTTTGAAATGCAGGCAAACACAAACAATATCGAGCTCATTATCATAGCCCTTTTGCTCAGGTGAACGCACCATACCCGCTCCGCCATGACCATGGTAAGGGATTCGAACATTTTAAACCGCTTTGCAGGTGGCCAGTAAGCCTCGTTTTCAAATTTAGATTGATTTGTTAGCCCACCACCGATATTGCACCAGTGGTGTATTATTCAAGTTTAGAATGAATAAAAAAAACTCATCTAAATTTCATCCATCGAAATCGGTACATGTTTGATAAAGGCGTTACGGGGGTAATGATTTGCGACAATCCGGGATGCTCACCAAAATTAGGCTGCTGCTCGACAATCGGATACAGTCCACCAACGTTAAAGTTGGGATCTAGAAACGGTTGCTGCTGCTGGATGTAAAACGGTTGCTGTTGCGGCTGCTGCTGCTGCTGCTGCTGCTGCTGCTGCTGCTGTTGAAACTGTATGAAGTCCTCAATTTTGAACCGCTGCACCGTTACTGCACTGTACGGAAATGCGTTTGGAATCGTTTTGCAATCGTTGCCACTTAACGATATGACACAATCTTAGGTAATGCGTAATGCAGTTTGCTTCACCGAAACGACGACACCTTTCGACTGTGTGGAGTTAAAACTGGCAAGAAAATCGCTATCCGTTTTTCTCGCTTATTCTACTTTGCTTTTGAAGCCTTTGTAACAGAGTGTTTTAAGAAAATGAATAACTTGTTTTTGGGTTTGTTAGTTATTTGATTTTTTTGGTAGAAATTAGACTTTTTAAAAGTTGTTTTCTTGTAATGTATTACTTTTGTTACTGAACTATTTTATCCAAGAGACACAAGCACTTAAGAAACGTTTAAAAAATCACACGCACACTTGCATATTTGTTGTCATATTTAAGGTTTCACCAAACAAAACCATACACAGGTCTGCTGCTCTTTTTTTTAATTTTCTCCCCAATTATAACTGGACGAAACTCCTGCAAACAAAACACACAGCGCACGATTAGTGTGATTTTTTGAAAGCAACATAACATTTCTTCCAATACACGGAAAGATTCTACACTTTCACTTGGTTCCAGTATTCATTTTAGAATTGCACTATCACTATTACGCACAATGTTGTATGATTTCAACAAGCAACCCATGTGAACAATGACGACAACGACAACGACGAGTAAGTAAGCATATGAAACTATATTTGAACATTTTAATTGTCTCTACCAGTGAGTTTTACAGTAAAATTAAACTTCATATTTAAATGAAACCTACAAAACCTTCCGTGCTCGAACAAACCAAAGAGCTCATCAGACTGAATGCATTAAGCAAGATGTTTCTTTTTTCCCACAGTATATCATTCCCGAAAAAAGACACACACACACATACCTATTCACAACGAATGGTAGTAGAAACAGCAAACGAAGCTATTTTTCTTCATTCCGTGCCTTTCATGCACCACCTTGCTTCGGAGCGTTTGTGGTTTTCTGCACAGGTCTGCAAACAGCACCCTGCGGCAGTGAGAAACCAATAGCAAGGGGGAAAAAATAGAACCTTTCCACAACCCATTCACTGTGTAGGTCAGCTGTGTGAAAACCGTGCTCTGCACTTCGTTCGCCCAAACGCCAACCCAGTGGGACAGGCAAGACAGTTTTTTTCTTCTGTTGTTGTTGTTGTTGTTGTTGTTGTTGTTGTTATGTGTGTGAGTGCATAATTTTGCCCATGCTGACGAGGACCTGCTGACTGGCTGTTCCGAATTCCGCAGCTTTAGGAGGTGGTGGTGGTTTTCGAGGGGGTCCCGTTTTTTGTGATCATTTCACTCACAACTCTAAATTTTTATTTAGAAATGGGACAGTTTCTTCCTTGTGAGTTGAACTAACCGCGTCCAATAGTCGGATTGTGGTTAAGTAAGGTGACAAAACAAGGTTTCAGCATAATTGAGGTTTATAAAGGAAGCATGAAATGATGTTTCCATTCTACATGTACTACCAACTAACGTGAGATATCTTTTGAAAAATAAACATGTGAATATTTGAAATTTGCTCTTTAAGCTGCATAAAAAATCAGAAAAAAAATCACTGTGTTGGCTTTTCTATTTGATGTTTTAATACACAATTTCATGCAAATGCTGATGTCTATTTATAGTATTTTGCAATTTCCAACACTCCCGCTCAATTAACGAAAATGGTTTTGATCTCTTACTGCTCACTGTTTCACTTTGATCAATGGAAAAGGCACCATTCATTTTTTTTTGGTAAAATACACACTAACACAAATGCACGTTAAACGAAACGACTGTGAATGGTTGTGGGCAACTGTTTGATCAAAAAGTTAAACACGGCATTAAGCACGGTATTAAGCTCGGTACAGCTTTTTCCAATTTCATACTGAATCTGCGCTCAATCCTCCTATTCAATTGCTTGATAAATTGCCCGCACGACCTTCGGCTCGGAAGCTTCGATCAGAAACTGAATCGATAGCCGTCGATTCGAGAACTGCGTGCCACGCGGAATTTGCGCACCGTTCCGTTCCGCTAGTATCGTTTTTTTTTTTTTGTTCTCATGCTTCCCACACCCGCCCACACCGCACGTTGCCGATCTAACGCTGGACACCCACACCCGTTGGGATCGAATTTTGTTTCCAGCAAACAGCAGGGGTGTGGGGGTGGCAGGGTGCAGGAGAAGAAAAAAAAATAGTGCTACAACAAAACGCGGCAACAGCGGCGGCTTGTTGAATTGCAACGCGGTATCGTGGGTGTAGTTGTCGTCGTTGTCGTTGTCGTCGGCGACGCGGTCGCCACCGTCATCTTGGGGATGATTATTCCACGTTTCACGAAGCTTCTCCAGCTGAGCGAACAAAACCCGCGTGTGCGTTTCGTGCCGCTCGCACACAGCGATAGCTTGCTGCACAACAACACCACAAACACAGACCGTTTAGTGTGCTACCCACTACATCCAGTATCGGTTACAGTTGTTGCAGAACACACACGGTTTAATTATTATATTTTCCTCCCCTTCCCTTCGGCCGACTCGGCTGCCGCTCACGCGTACTGTAGGGAACAGAACAACAACATCCACAACACTACCTATAGTAGCCTTCGCGAAACTAACGAAACGCCTAACGGGGTACACACGCGTGCAGGGATGGCGATGACGCTGGCTGACGGTGATGATGGGGGGGCTGGTTTTGGTAGTGTGTGACACGACACGAACGGCGACGGAGTGTGACGGCGATGCTAAAACGGCTGTGCCTTCTCATTCGGTGCGATTTTCCCGACTGCTAACAGTAAACTGAACCGCGGACAGCAGTGCTGCTGCTGGCGCTTCAAACACACCAGCTGCGTACGTCGGTTCGTCGGAGCTGAGAGCAATGTTGCCGAACAGAGAATGAGAGCAAGAGTGAGAGAGCGCGCGCAACGAATGAACGCGAGCCCGACCGCAGCCGAATGGTACGGGGCACCAATCGATGGAGCACGAATTGTTTTCCAGCAACGCTCTTTTCAACCCTCCCACGCGCTGTTTAGAAGGGAGCAACATGAGAAAAATGTGTGTTTTTCGGAGAGCCACAGCGATTCCAATAAAATGAGCGTGTGTGTGTGTGAGTAAGAGCATGCTCTCGATTAATCGGAAAAAAGGGGAAAACATGAAAATTATTGTAAATATAGTGGAAAGAAGTTACAATTAACGCCTAGCAAAGAGCAGTTCTAACATACTTGTATTTAAAAATATTTAAACATTACACAAAAATTTCAGTAAAATGCTCGGCAAAGATTATTTGCAAACCTTCTCGCGTAGTTGTGAACCCGCTATTTTGCTTATGAAGTTCATTTTAGCCGTGAACACTAGAATGAACCAATTTCGTTAAATCGAGAGGCTTATGGATAACCTAGAAGTATTTTGATATTATGTACCTGATATACTTTGACGTTTACACACTATATAACAGTTAATAAAAGTCGCTTTTTCAATTGGATTTGCAAGTCGCATGAACGAGATAAAACCTACTGTTCGTATACAATTCCTACAGAGTTATTCTCACTGCTAAATGACCACTGAAACGTTCGTAACACATTCGACATGACAACCTGTTCTAAAGCAATCAGCCAGTCGCATTACCTTCTCGCAAACCGATTGAACGCAATCATTTCTCAGCTGTGCAAGTACAAACATGATGCAAATTGTGAACCGCTTGCCCCCACTTGTCCCGCCTCTTTTTCTACAAACGGATGTAAGTGGCTTAGCAAAACTGTCCACGGCAAAATCGTGCCACGCCGCGACAGACCAAGTGTCGTGCCGCGGTGGTCAGCGGAACTTTTTTTCCTCCTCCCATTGAGCACTCGAGAACTCGACCGACAAACTCTCGGTCTGATTGCTACACCTTGGCATAAGGGAACCATTGACCGTGTACCAAGGAAGGGAGGCTCAGTAGCATTACACTTGATTTTGAATTCAATCGAGTAATTCGATCTCTCGTCAAACGGCAAACCCAAAGCAAGAAGACAGTGAATTTGTACGGTTTCCCGTTGGCGTAGATTCAGGCGCTCGTTGTTCGTCTTGCTTGGTAGAGCTGGTTTTGTGTTTTACTTACAAATTCTCTTCCGTGTTGATTTTGATTTATGTAAGTGGTGAAGAAGAAATCATTCCTTAATTGTGAGAGCCAACAGTTTAGGGATCAAATCATCTATAAAACCTCTTTGCTACAATCAAACATTTAAAACTAGCAATCTGAGCGTTGATAATCAGACGGAACAACGGAAAACGAAAATAAACCATCGTCAAAGGGAATGGCACGAAAATAGCCTGTAGCTGGATCAACTAAACAGTTTTTTTCCTCGCCCCGAAGTAATATGGATTAAACAGAAACCAATAAGTTTTGTGACTTAAGTACCATCCGTTTTTTTTCTTACTGTTTTGCGCGAACCACGTGAGAGAGGCTATAGACAAGAAACTGGAAGAAAAAAAAAAAACTCAAACTGAAACAGCGGGGTTCGTCGCTTACACCGGCAATTAAGCTCGAAGTCACCAGTGCAAGCCGGCAGCCAGATCTACGCGTGAGAATGAGCGCGATCGTTCTCATTCCTCAAATGAGCAGTGAGCATAGTGGTACAAAGAGATGGGAGAACGGTTGGTGATGTAAGAACGTGCGCGTTGCTTCCCTCGATTCGCCAGCTGCTGACCATTCCTCTCTAAGCCCTGCCAGGCGGTACACGATCAATTCCATCACGTAAGATTCACACACACACACTCATACAAACACATTCAGACACACACATACACAGACACAGGACGGAATGAGATACGGCGTCTCACTGTTCACTCGCTCATCCGCGACCACAAAGAAAAACGGACGATAAACGGGGAGGAAAGAAAGCGATGAAGAGAACAAAACAAAAACTGAAAGGTGGTAGTTCTTCTGCAGGTTGTTCGGACGTTGTGCAATGCTGAAAACCGATGACGAAAGAATTGGAACTTGCGCGGTAGGGACGCAACGGACGTGTGTCTGTGGCACGGCTGCCTCGCCAGGAAGTCACTTTGCTCAGGTGGCTTTTTGTTTTTCTTCGCTTCGCGCTGCATCTGACAGCGTGCGTGTTTTTTAACGAGCAGCAGCAGCAGCAGCAGAGCAGCTGTGAGCTCTTCTCGGCTCTTTTTTTGACCATCTTGCCATCTCATGCGCGTTCTAAGCGGAAGCAAATCGATTTCGTTGCGATACAAGATTGCCGAGGAACAGGTACAGGTGGAATTTTCACAGACACATTCGAGAGCTGGCAGGTTAGTACGCTGTTCTTGCTGAGAAGAATCGTGACGGATTGGGCCATTGTGGTAGGATTATGGACAGGGACAGAAAACGAAAGTGGTAATGCTGACATGGATACTTGAGCAGACGGAAAAAATTAGTAACCAGATACTTGTTTAGAAGTAGCAAACATTGTTTGAATGACTAAATAATATTTATACAATAATATAACACACCATGAGGCGGCTTCCATTCGTTTCAATTACTGCCACTGCCAATAAATCTCCATACAGAACGTAGTGCCGCTTTTATTTCCCACAAAAGCTGTCAAATTTCTAACACATTTCTTCGCCATCTCACCACTAAACAAACAAAACAAGAAAAGAAAAGAGAGAGGAAAAAACCAAAAAGGCACGGCGCTCGCTTTGGGAAAACTTCCGACAACTTTAATTTGTTCACCAACATATGACAGAAGCGGGCTGACAAACAGCGACCCCGCCTGGCGACAGATGCTCCAATGGTTCATGTTATGATTATGACTTTTCCCCCCCTTGCCATTCACTGTGTCCCGTCACCACCGCCGTCATCCGCACGGGCCTATATTGCAGTCGACCTGCTGAAAGCATCCTTTAGAGTTTTCATCATTTTACCCCGCGAGCACAACGACAACGGCCAATGTTTCGACCAATGTCCTTTCGCTTCGTGTTCGTTCATGTCCTTGTCGTACGTTTTTGGTGCTGAAACATCGCAACCATAACAGCCACCTTACCGTCAGCTGGCTGATATTTTGAGTTGTTTCCTTTTTTGGGTTTTGGTTTTTTGGTTTGGTTTTTTTTATTCTTTTTTGTTCGCGACGTGTCGTTTCGGTTTCGGGTCACATGCATTGCTCATCACAATCATCTGCTCAGCAAATTTGTATGGATGCATGGTAAAAATATGAGTGAATTCGTTTTTTTTTTTTGCAAAGTTTTGAGTTAGGGAAGGTTTACGTGAATTTTCATCTGCTTGCTTAATTTAATAATTAAATATATCCAACATAATCTTATTAGATACTATTACAGTTTTAATAATATAAATCCAATAATTCAAACTTGTTCATCTTTTAAGCTACAGCTAGTACAAGTGGGATAGTTTTAACAACCTACGATACAATATAAAACCCCCTCTGTAACAATATAAGCTCTCTGTTTGTTAACACCGCTGGATACTGAACAGCATGAATTAGATCTGCCCGATCCAGCCCCGTTAGCTGGTAACAAAGCACCCAGCAAACAAATTATGCCAGCTCCAGTTTCGGCCCATCCATTAATGCTGATCGTAAAAAAAAACGAATCACAGAAATTTCACCCATTTAACTTCCCGTTCCTTTTGGCATATGGTCCAAGCATCGACACTGGAATGTTCAGCAAGCATAAATCTCTGTGCCCGTGAAAAATGAGACAAAACCCATGAATTCACCACCAAACTTTTGAAACGGGTTTCTGTTACCGGACATCAGGTTGGATTCAAGCTTCTCATTTCCAGGTCGTTTTGATGTGATTGATCGATCAAACTTCCGTTTGATTTATGTTTAATGCATTCGACGATCATACTTTTTTTCTCACGTACTAGAAAAAGAACATCAATAACAACAGTTCAAGTAAGTATCAAAGTGAAGATCAAATTCATATTTGACTATTCTGACTCTGCATTATTGAACAGAAATTCAGTGAAAATTGTACAATTTTTTTTTATTTTTCCAAGAGCAATAGGTTTTCATAATATATTTTAGATTTTATGCTACGCTCATAAGAAACTATGTTAAAAATTCAACAGCATACATAGTACATTCAAAAGTAGCAATAAATTAGGATTAGAAAATTCCGAACCAATGTTCTTTTAAGTCGGGAACTTCAGTTTCCCAGAAAGATTAGGAAAACAAACCCACTCTCTATTTCCATTTCTTTTGTACCTCTTGCCATACACTCCTGCCATCGTTCACCAGCTCTACGAAACCTTTTTTTTCCCATTCAATGACCTTAATCGAAATAAAACGATCTTAGCAGTGGAGCTGAAGCTTCGTTTTAAAATCGCACTCTACTCACGGCTAATCGAATGCACCGCGGCTCGCCCAAATCGCCCAAAGGTGTGCGGCACACACACACACACCCGACTCGTTCATAGCACACAACGAAACGAAGCCGAAAAGAAAAGCAGACAGCTGAATGCTCAAGAAAGAGCCACAATCAACATGATTCGAAGAACCTTTCCTGTGCCCGCATAACAACAACGGCTACTTGCGTAATTAATAATTCATTTTACCACTTGCAACGCACAACGTGGATCGAAAATGATCCCTCCACGGCTCGCCCAAGGAGGCGACGAGAGCGAGGGAATGGCAGCCGCTAGATCTGAACTGAACCCCGCACAGGGCAAGAAACGCGAACACAGGGAAAACATTCACCAAATGAGAAACGGTTTGCGAGCGGGCGATGACCATTCTTTATTCGAAAGCCCAGACAAGCATGCCTGAAGCTTTTGGGGGGAGTGAAAAAAGATGATGCTTTCGTTCTATTGCAGCATTTCGCGTGTAGCAGAGTGATTGCTATCCGCTAGGTGGAATGTTTATATACAAGACTTTTTTTAATTGTTAATCTTAACATTTAACGCAAATTAAAGCGTGTAGAAGAAGAACCTCTATGCTTTCCGTTACTAAAGCACTTCTACTTCCCACAAAGAAAGGCGTGGCGGTTAGCGAAGCAAGCACGTAACAGACCAAAATATACGTACAAAATAGACCATACTGAACTTGTAAATAGGGCAGATAGAGCAGTTACCTACATAAAAAAAGAACAGATAAAGATGTTCGATTTTCAGCAACAAAAAACCCTAACGAGCTTTGCTGCAAGGTAAACTATCTCTGCAAAACACGCCAACACGCCCGACAAAGCCACGCAAGGCGGCGGTGAAGTGTATGCTCTCTTTTCATTGCCTCTCTTCAACTTTCTACTGACTGTCTGCATCCAGTCTCACCCCAACAAGCTAGCATTTGGTTGACTGCGGTTCGATGCTCGATGCAGCGGCGAGTTTGCGGCCAATTGTCGATTCGGTTGGGTTGTAAATTGCATTCCAATTGGTACGCGCAATGCAGCGTTGCATTAATGCTACGAAGCTTCGGGTACGCTTTACCGCCTAGTCCGCCTAGATGTGCACACTATCTTAGTAAGAGGGGAAGGGGTGATGATCCTTACGGTGCACGGTGTGTGCTATACTTTCTTTACCACTCGGGGGGAAAACACACACACACACACACACATACACACTTTCCATCGAAAGCACACGCTGCATAAGCAGTGAAGCATGAAGAATCGTTCAACAGCCTATTGACGGAAGGAAGGGTAATGACGGTAAGGCACCACCGTGAAGCATCAGCCATATCGAAAGCTATTTATCCTCTGTTTTCTTCGAGTGTACTTTTAGTTGCAAAAATTACAGTATGAGATTGGGTACATTAGTTCTCTGCTAGAGGAAAATACAGCAAACATTGAATCATTTGGTACAGATCCGTTTCCAGAACCATTCTTCTTGGTGTAGACATGCGTTACAGTAACTAGAAAAACGTGTTGTTTTTTTCCTAAAACTTCAGAGAACTGAACGAAACGTTGAACGCCATCTCGTAGAGCAAACAGTTGTTTTTACATCGAATATCCCAGCTCCATAGCAAATAGGAACGGTCTTACAACCCCACCGACTGCAAAATGTAGTGCGATAGTGCGTTCTGCCAAGAGCAACACACTCTTGAGCTTACATTGCCTTCCCTTCCACGCCCTGAAATAACACAATAGACTCTCTGTTACCCGCAGGGCTATCATCGGTTGAACAAAATGGGAACAACGTTACCGTGGAACGGTTTTCCGGAAAAAAGGCACTAGACTACATAACTGCAACCCGGTCGGATCGGGCATAGTTAAAAAGGTCAAGCGAACAGTTCTCGTGGCGATGCATGGCAAAGTTATCTCCCCCTCCTTCTTTGGAGGGATTAAACGCCAATTGCTTGTACTTTCGCCGCTAATCGAACAATCAAGCGGTCGGGCAATCGATCATTGACGTTTGTCGAACGAATTTAGTTCGAACATTGACGTTTTTTGCTAAGGAGGTAGAAAATTAAAACCTGTACAGTATTTCCTTGTAGTTAAATTGAAGTACAATATTGGGTTTTAAATTTATGAAAGTTGAACAGTACTTTTCCATTACAACTTTTATGAATTATTTCAAAAAAAAAAAAGTTGAATGAAATTTCTCTATTCGCCAACAAATCCAGTCGATCACTCTTAGTCGCTTATTTGTCGTAATACGTTGCATTCCCAACCGGATGACCCACCCGACGGTCCCTCGCGTACCATACACCAGACTCATCGAGGGGCTTCCTCGCTGACGAGTGCAGCCGAGTCAACGTAGGTCAATTAATTACCACCACTTCCTCCGAGCCGATACTACGGGCAGCACCCCGTACGATCCCTGACCGGTTTAATTGAAGATATTATCAACGGACCCCGTCGACGGTAAAACCAGCCCGCGATACGACCCCATGGTCTAATGCTTCCCTCTATGCGTGGCCCAGACGGAAGCTAACTAGCAGAGAATGAATTAAACTTCATAGCAAAAAACAACAGGGAAAAGGGGGAAAAACAAAACTCAAAGCAACCCAGAACGTCCCAAGGGGTCAAGTAACACACGCACAGACATCAGAGCAACATCGTTTTCACCCATTATCGACCGCTGTTAGGAAAGCGGAAAGCGATTCTTTCCATTACGCTCGAACCTCGCTGTTGTGCTGAGCAGCCTCTGCGGTCTGTTTCCTAGAACATTCTCACTGGCAACAAGGTATTTCTTCCATTGGGATCCCTTCGCCACCGAAAGGAAGATGAAAGTGAATCAGTAATTTAACTGCCAACTGGAACACGGTGCCTCCCGGTGGAGCTGTGAAGAGGAAATGGCACCGACGAGGCTCACGGTACTGCCTGCTAGCACATCCTGCTTTACGCATCCTCCTGTGCTACTGCCGTCGCTTAAGTCTTTCCCAGTTGGCTGGCTTACGCCTTCGGTGGCGGACAGACATTAGTCAAACTGCACCCTCTGGATAAGGTCACAGCAAGCCGGAAGAAGTAGCGATTGCAGAGTGTGGGTTTTTTGCCACCACTTTTCTCGCAGTCTAATACGGCATTGGCTTGCAGGTATTTTACAAACATGTGTTTTTGATCTTTCGAGCACCTTGTTCCAATTCTGATAAGAGGGAGGTCTCTAGAGTTCTAGAGAATTGTGAGGTTTTTTGATGGGAAACAACAAAATTAAGAGTACTTCTTCAGGGCTGGAAAACATTTCCGCTCTACATTACTTATCACACAAGCAAAACGAAGACTTTAGGTGTATGCAAGTACACTGAGTTACGAAAATTAAATTCAACCCATCAAACAACGCGCCCTATCAACACCGTTGCGTGCCATAATGATGGTTTAACTTGCAACAGCTCACTCAAAACCCTACCGGCAATTGCGTCGAATGGGGAGAAATGGTGATATCAACAGCATTAGCCACAGTTCCATACTGAAACAGTAGGTAAATGGTGTAGATAAGCATATTGAAAAGTTTTGCACCCGCTTGCTGCATAGGAAGAAAAAAATCGTACTGTTATTTGCAAGCAAAGAAAACTAGCCACAAAAGGGGGCTTCGAAAAAGTGAGCTCGGGAAAGACCGCTGAAGGCCACACGAAACGGAAGGAAGATGTACAACAGAAACGGAAAGCCAACCCGCGCCATTGACTTCCCACCGTACCCCTAACTACCAATAGAACGCCCAACCGACCAGAACGAAGAACGTCAAAGGAGAGTAAAATAAGGGCTAAGGGAGGTAAGGGAAGGCAATCGAAAAACAAAAAATAAAACTCATGCTCATCGTCTGCTGGTGGCCGCGGTTCGGAAGCGCGGTGAGGTCCCGTGTACGGAAATGGTGCTGGAACGCAGGTGGTGCTGTGGAGGAAAAGGTGCGCGCACATGGCAACCCCCGATGCTCCATAGCGAGGGAGAATCGGCTGAACGAGAAACGAATAGCCTGAGAAGTGGAGCGCAGCAATCGGTAGCGCAAAACGTAGAGCGTGAGAGAATGAACGTTCTTTGGCTGCTCACTTGGGAAGCAGAGTTCATCCGAAAGCGAGAGAGTACGAAAACGTGACCGAATGAACATTGCTGTTGCTATGGCAACGGGAGAATCAACAAAAAACGATTAAGCTGTGTTTAGACTAAGCAAATGTTGATCAAGAGACAATGGTGTATCATTCTGCACAAGCAGTCAAAGTAATTTGAATAATAATTGTAAAAGTAAGGTATCATTAAAACTGAGGATCTCAAAATGGTTGTTTTTGACTTTTATTTTTTATCAGCTTAAAAACAATATTTTATTTTCCTGCTAATTTCTACTTCAAATACGTATTATACATTTATTTTTTTTATTGATTAAATGTTGAATATCTTTACCACAGCGAAAAACTTACCATGGACATTGCGCACTGGTACAGTGTGTGCCTTTGCTTTACGCGTAACGATTAAACGTTCCCAAATAGTGCATTGTTTGCGATACAGTTCTACCTTTGCCGTCGGTACGATGATTATTATGTTGGTGGGAACATTCCGACCGATAATTAGATGGAAACGGCATCAGTTTAGCTGTGGCACGCCAAAGTTCTAGCTAGCGATCGCCCGTCAGTACTAATGCTGTGGTGCGGAAGGAAACCCGGTCCGTGGGAAAATCGAGGGAAAATAACGGCGTTTTCTATTTATTTGTTACATATTACATCTTTGATACTTCATTCTGCACCAAATACGCATACGATGCTAAACATAAGTTGACGCTTTTGAATAGAAGGCATATATATTTATATAGAAAAGTAATACAAAACTCATCATATTTGTTTCTTTTTCGAATTTTTCAGTGTGCAGTTAAACTAAATTGCTTGGTATTAGGCACTGTTTATGTTTTCCATTCCCTGCACAGTGCTTTCTAGATTTCGACAAATTCGCCCTTCTCTTCGCCCGTCAGCAGCAGTAACAGTAACCCAGTCTGCAAATGTTATATTTCAATTCAAATCTATATCCTCGTTACAATTTTCCTAGCTCAACCCTCGTGCATGTACGCAACCAACGCAAGGTAGGAACTGCTCACTGTTATCTGCTCATTAATAATAAATCCCTTCGTCCTAAGCCGCCGCCCCGGATAGGAAGGCGACGGACGAATTCAGTAGGAAATTTTTGCTCAAACGGCATACGGAAATACGACCACGGTAGAAACGAACCATTCTCGTGCGCTCTCGTATGAATCATTCATGAGTGAAAGAGGAGCATATCGGGCCAAGAAGCGACCTGCCTGGCCTCGGTTTGTTGCAAATTGGAATTAAACCCATCTAGCGAGTCTGTACAGTGCCAGTGTCTCAAATTGCAAAACCATTGAAAATAAACTGCAGTATTCAATAATAATTGTGCTTGCGCCTGCCGATAATGTGGAACGACAGTATGACTCTAACGGTACTAGAGGAAATTCTAATGGTTTGGTTCAAACAAGCACGCAGGAAACCATTATCCTTGGGAAGAAAATCTTTCAAATTGTTCAACTTTCTAGGAAATGCTTCGGGAATCGTTCGTGTTATGCCTTTCACCATTTTTCATATTTTCCTTCAGGCAGAATGTGTTGGTTAGGGCATAAGTATAACTTACAGCACTCCTAGCAACAATTTCCGTTTTCAGTCATCCATTTTGGAGGCGTTTCGAATATCGATATCGAAAACTACCGTCTACCTTCACCGTCTACCGCACCGTCCTTCGACTCCATTCAGTCCCGACTTAACGACACGCTAACAACCTGGCCTCAGTCTAGTTACTATGGTGACAAACGCTGCAAGTTTACCATAAACATTAGAAAATTCCCCACACTGCTACCACCTACGAAGCATGAGCGGGAGGTTCAATTGTTTTCGCTATAACAGCGGCAAAAGCAGTGGGAAGGTACCATTAGAACGACACAAGCGCATACACAAAATACACGCACACACACACCCACAGACACGGGGATGGTGGTTCACTAGTTCCATCTGCCCATCAGTGACAGCTTGTCGGAAGGTTGGAAGGATACTGATGGAAGGAGCTGACTGGATGGTTTGGAAAGAAAAACCGCAACCTTTCCGAAGGGAATGGCCTACACGTGCGGCTAGTGAACCGTAGTTGTTTTTCTCGGGCAAAACCCCACGCAGTACATTGGACATGTATTGAGCAATCGATTATTTAACTCTACTAATAGTGAAGTAAATGACAAGCTATTTCATTGATAGAAATACCTTGTTGGAATGTTTTTAAATGTTTTAATTCAATTCTATTGAAAAATGAGAAAATTTGTGTATATAGCATTCCCTACAAAATGATGATCGTGTTAATCGATACAATCTGTGTATCTATTACCGAGTTGCAAACACATGTTTGAAACCATCGTAACATTCTTTATTGGTCTCTTGGAATTTGGAAGGGTCTCGAAAAAATGATAATCATCCATCAAGATGTCCAGCATTAACAGCAATAATGTATAGCTTATATGTAATGAAACGCGGAATTATACACGCGTAGCAATAGTTTTCCAATTTCACCACCCCAGTTCACTATGTGGGTCAAGAGTTCAATGATTTATTTTCCCATAAAACATTCACCCACATGGTATTTGCTTATGGATACAGAAGATACCAAACTGCGATATACCAAACAATGAGCATCCGTTTTTTAATTGAAACTATTAATAATTTGTGCTGCAATTGACACACACGTTCTCGCGTCACCTTTCAGTACTGACGTGTCAACGCGCGAATCGTGCACCGACTGACTCATCAGCCATGCAGCTGATCCGTTTCAGGTTGAAACTGAAAACTGTACGGAGTGGTGTGAAATGCTAATGAGTGTAAATACTGGCTATTGGCTGTTAGCTAGCTAGAACTATTGCTACACTACTTACCAAAGTAGATATTCACCAAATCTTCTCCAACCCACTAGCTGTTCGTAGACGTCTTCTCGAAGTTAACTTCGATGTATCCAAGGAAAAACGTCGCAATTTTGATACGAGCTCCAAGCGGAATGCTTTTGCGGCACACACATACACACCACAATACACACTTGCACAGCAGGCGAGAGCTTGCCGTTTCTATCGTTGCATGTCCTTCCGGCGTACGCTACGTTACGTCACACACAGCTATTCACACAAACAAACACAGTGCTGCACACCCCCGACACAGGTGACCCGTTTCTACCCTCCCTGGCCAAATCGGTTCTTACTAGTCCGCCAATCGTTTGGTTCGGTGTTCGTTGGTTGTATTCGTTCAATGAATGTTACACAAGATGCAAACTGTTTGTTTCTTAGAAATTCTTAATATTAGTCTTAACCTTACGATGTTACACTTTTCCCTGCTCCGTTATTTGTTTCACTGTTCAAGGCTCTCTAGACACCGCTAGTTTGATATGTATTGGTGTTGGCTTTGCCCTTCTTCCTTAATATCTGCTACCCTTTCTTAGCCTGAACCACTTAGGAGCAAATAGATAGTAGTTGTTTAAGCTTATAGTAGGTTGTACAATAATTTACCACACAACATTGATTCCTTCGATGTTGCTCTGATGATATGTATCGGTTGCCGCCTTACGTTCTAGAATAACACTAGGTTTGGTTTACATTGATGTCTACCTTATCTTAAATTCTACGGTTGATATGTGAGTGATATTTGTAATATATTGCCTGCACACAGACGACTACATTGAAGATTTGCGTTTTTGTCTTAGCGCTCTAGTTGCATTCCGTTGCAACTACACTTTCTCTCTCTCTCTCTCTCTCTCTCTCTTCCTCTCTCTCTCTATCTCTCTCTCTCGCTCTCTCTCTCTCTCACACACACACTTGCTAATGGTCCAGGGAGGTACGGTGGCATCCGCAGTCGGAGCCTTCACTGCACTGGAATGTATGCACAATCAGTGTGAATCCTGATGCCCAATTTTTGCCACTGTTTTCTATCTTCTCTTGAGCTAATTTCTAAATAACTGCACAAACACACACGCACACGCCGTGCGTACGCCGGAAATGTTCACAATATTAGCTCGCCTGCCTCTAAACTTCTGCTGAAAAAACAAAACGGACACACGTTTGGAACTTCGAATCCGTTTGTGCAACTGGATGTGCTGTGCTTCCGCAATAGCTGCTGGAAACGTTGTCGTTTTCCGCCTGCTTGACTAGATGCTGGGTTGGATATGCTGTGATGGTGAAATTGTTGGTGGATTCCGTAGCAAAAACTGTAGCCCCCGTTGTTATTTCAGCCGTTTTGCGTGCCGTGATGCAAAATTGTGAAGTATTGACTGATAAAATGGTAGCAATTAGTTGCGCGCCGGCGCGCCACGCATAACCAGCCACTGTCAACGGTGGCTCACTGACAGTTTCGACATTTCGCCACCCCGATTGGGGATGCGTACGTTCTGCTTAGTTTTAAAAAGATGGCTGCATACGTTCCATTGGCTGTATCGTCAGCGGTCGATAGTCGTTGAAAAGCAATGATTTACTATTTACTACTGTCCAGAAGACTTTAAGTCCCAAACCCTGTATCCAAATCCATTTTGATAGCTTATTTCTCTAATTCTAGGAATCTGATTGACTTGAAATTTGGAAACCATAGCCATTTATTTCTGAATTTTTCGTAGAATTTATTGAGAAATATAAACCTTTTTTTTTAATTAATTTTTACCATACCATATTTTTACCATAAAGTCTCGAAAGCCTGTATAGATGCCGGCCTATACAGGCTTTCGAGACTTTATGGTAAAACATCGTAAGTCGTAGGATGTCACGCCAAATAGAACAAGAATAAGAAGAAGATGAAAAGCTATAATTTAAATACGGTAGTGAGTTGAACCAATCTATGCACAGTTGTAGAATCTGCATTAGTTTATTCAATTTCAATTTCGCAAAATTGCATTGAAATTGGATTACGCATTCAAAAGTTATAAGCCTTCAATGTCGCTGGATCTCCGGGTAGTCCAATTGCCTGGAATATCAAGTTTTTTTCGTTGCAGGTGACAGGTTTAAACCCGTAGACGAAAAAAAGCTCGATTTCTCAAAGATCAAATAAACTCAACACACCAGTCTTGATTTCGTTTTCATTCTCACAGTTTTATTGTCGTTTCTCGACATTTTCTTAGCCGAGAGGGGATACAGTTTTTTCCTTGTCTTTAATATATATATATATACTTTTTTGTTGCGGTATATTTATATATGGTTTTAATAATAATAGAAATTTTTGTATTTTACAATATTCTCTTGAATTATGTTCATGTTTGCGATCGTACCCTTCGCTCGTTCAATCGCGTACGCCACGCTCCTACCACACAAGAGCAGCGTCTAGTCTGTTCGTCGTCCGTTCACCATGTGTTGTTTGTTATCTTTTTATGTGTTCATACTTTCAGCGTATGTTTTGTTTTCCACCTTCATCATTTTGTGTTCATGCTTCTGTGTGTACGAGTTCAATGTATACGCGTTGATAGTGTGCATGTTACTGTAAACGGTTGACACTGTAAGTATAATGCAGTTTAACAATACATTTGTATATTGTATTATCCTGTTTCTTATCCCTTTTCTCTCTTTCTCTTTCTCTTTTTCTCTCTCTTTCTCTTTTGCTCCCTCTCATTCTCTATATCGGGTTGCTACTATTTCCGCTCCTTATCCGCTTGTATCGCATTACAACCGCATTTACATGTGACATGTTTTGCACTATCTTGACGGTGTGGCTAGTGTGACTGATTTTGGATTGTTCTCTCTAGTGGAATGAGTTTTGTGTGATGGCGCTTTTTATGTGTAGGGTAGAGTACACGTGTGTTAATTGTTTGTCTTGTGTTATCATCCAGCAAAATTTGAATGTATGATGGTAAAATACCTGTGACCATTCGCGTACTCCAGCGCAGTTCATTCTGTTTTGGCTCGTTTTGTTCAGATTCTTGATGTTGTTTCATGTTTTATGTATAATTTTATCGATGTTCCAATTAGCTTCTAGTGTGTGTGTAATTGTGTATAAGTGTGTGTATGTGTAAAAGTGTGTGTAAAAAAACATGAAGTAAGGATGTAGCCTCTGGCCATGTGAAGTGTATGACTTTTTTCAGCATTTACTTACAGCATTGTTTCAGCAAAGTTTGTTTGGTTTGTATGTTTATGTGGTGTGTCGTGAGAATGTGTTAGTATGTTTTACTTAAGTTAATATAAAATAATTTTAAAATTTACTTTTTACTTGCATTTTTAACCCTTTTCGCCCAGTCTAACTTCATTGGTTCTTAGCTACGAGTACTAGTTGTTTCATGTGTTTTCCTTTGCCCTAGCTTTGTACAAACGCCACCCACTCCCCTGTTTTCTGTCGACGATGAGAAAAACAGGGAGGGCAACGTTGTGGTTGGTTTTCTGTGTTCCACTTGGTTGGTTGGATTGTTGATTCAATTATTGATGTATTTTGTTAATATTCTTTTATATCAATTGTTTGTAAATTAATTTACTTTACTCATGTCGCTCAACAATCTTTTTGTTTGTTTATTTGTTTTTTTTTATCTACTAACATTTCTATTCCCGTATTTCCCAACATACATTTTCAGCGTACACATTTTCTCACATTCCAAAGAACTCTTTTGTCACACCGACGCGGGTAGCCATGCTTGTTTGCTTTACGTTTCTTTCCCTCTCCCTTTTTATTTTTATTTTATTTTTGTTTTGATGTTGTTCGTGATCTCTGGTCTATGTTCAAACTTCTATCGAAATGCAAATAATCGATATAGTGGTAACATTTCCACATCCCTGGATCGTTTCGTGTACGTGTGCCTACACCGTCTGATCGTTTACAGGAAGGCGTAGTGTCTAATGCATAATCTTTTCCGATGCAGTACGATCGGTTCGCAATTAGCGTCTTTTCAAAAGGCTACACATACTCGCTCACATGGTAAAATAGCACGCTCCAAGCAACTGATTCGACACTAACATAAATGTTTCATAACGTGTAACGTTTCATAAGATACTGCTATAGTGTGCAGAAGAAGCGACGACTGCTCTTTCGTACCAAAACCATTCCTGTCTGTCTATCACGTTCGTATGTTTTTTTTTGGCATCACCTCGTAACGCCATCCTGGATAATAAGCGAGCAAGCTCTCAAGCGGAACAAAATTTTAAATCATTGTTCTGGTCAATGCATAACACAAGTGCTGTGTTCTAAACCATGCATTTGTTTTTCTTTTCTTTTTTTGTTGCATAGTCAATAGGCCTCAATTGCTGTTTTCGAATTATGTTTTTTTTTTCGTTTGTCTTCGTTATTTTTCACTTATTTATTTCTCCCTCTCATTTGCATTTGGTATTAGTAATATAATGCAAAGCACTTAAAGCAATAATTATAACCTTATACTTTCCAGATGATACTGTTCTGTTCCATTATTTCACCAATTCTCTCATGACAACTTTCGACACCGTCAATTGTGTTCCAGATCATGGACTAGACACAGTGGTTGTGTAAACATGTTGACGTTCAAATCCTTACCTTACTAAGCGTATTACGGTTCCAGGAAACACAAAAAAGGCATACCAACAATGCGACGTAAAGTAAATCTTGTCAAACAAAATATTAACCCATCTTCAACATGCTTATTTCGCGCGTTCGACTCATCACGCGATGCATAATCTTCAGTTCGCAAATAAACTAAACATGAACATACCGCTGAAGTACGAATGGGAGGAAAAACTGGTTGGTCCTGGTTATGCTTCATCACTCGAAGAGTGTTCCAAGGCAGCGCAAACACACACATACACACACACAAGCGGTCGTGGCAAAAGGTTGTGTTTAAGTTTCCGTTATTTGGCGTAAATTAATCCATTTTCCACTGGACGGATCAGACAATGTGGGGGTAACAATCCAACAAACTGCATCAACTTTCTCTGCAACCTGCCAATTTTAGTCATAAGCTGCCGCACAAAACATTAGTGCAGTTATTCAACCATTTAAACAACTCACTTCTGCTAAATATACAAACATTGAGAAAATAGAGTATGGTTGCTTACTTTCGTTGTTTTAGCTCGAACGTGAGTTAGATAACAAATCAAGAATACAAAGCTTCCGAAAGGTATTCCTAAACCAAACATTTGTTGCAGTTTATGTCATGTAGCATGAAGCTTGATCATCTAAAGGAACGGAGAGGAAATGGTTCCAGGTTTCCAAGCGTAGGGTAAAACAATCAACCAAAAACAGACGATTGCTTTACCGCAGGTTGACAACAAACGACTGTCCTTACGATCTGTCCCCTTCATCGAGAGTCTTTTCAAACCATTTTTTGTCTCTGAGATTGGCTATATGATAATGAATTCGCTTCGCCTATAGTTCCCTGTAGAAACCTGATCTTATTTACACCTGCTGCTTGCTGCCCTTGTTGCTCAACCGATCATTCTTGCCTTTATTTGCTTAACATTTCCTTCATTCAGTTGATCTTATTTAATAGTTTTGTTTGTTTGTTTTTATGTTATTTTATTTATTTTTTGTATTTTTTTCTGTTTAAAGACAGCTGATGCTCGTTGCATGTTGTTGTTCCTAATAATTTAATATTTTGAGGCTTTGTTTAAAGGGGAAGAAATGAGCTGAGAGAAGAGAAAGAGAGAGAGAGAGATAATAAGATATAAAGAAAAACCGTACTCAATGGTTGCTTCAATGTGCATGTGCAATGCTATGCTGATAAGTATATTATTCAGGAGTTGAAGCAGCTTCTATCTTCCTGTACCTTCCTCTTCGACTTTACCTCTCTGTTTTTCCTGTATATATTTACATATAAGCTTCGCTCGGTGATGCAAATCATCCTCAATGTGCAGGAATGAAAAGAAAATCAACTACGAGAAAATCATATGTCAAAAAGTTAAATTGTTTTTTATTGGTTCAACCTAACATAGTTCAACCATAGCGCTGGTTCAACGTAACAAAATGCAATAGTTCTTTTCAAAAAGCTCACAAATGTTGGAGTTTGACGAGTAGAATACGCATGTATGACATTTGGATTGCAAATAATAAATGCTCAAAAAACTAAATTAAAATCCTTCCACGGACACAGATGAACCATTTCATTACGTCCCGGATGGTGTAGCCGTGTAGACGATTACGATACTAAGCAACCAGCTTGGCTTCTGGAATAAATTCTTGCACATCGAGCTTGATCAGTATCACCATTGCGATTGCAACCGTTAGCGCGCCAAGATTCAAGCAACTAACCAGAGCAAAAGCGTAACTCACACGCATACGTAATGCTCTCGATCCTTGATTCATCCCACTTCCCTTGGCGATGATTTGCACCATAAAATGTGATCATTTACAATTGCACGCCTCTTCCCTAACTCTCTCTCTCTATCTCTTACTTCACTTGTTTGCATCTCTTGCATAAACAACGTTACACTTTTAGCGTAATTTGTTAATCAGGACTCGAACGATATCCTTTTATTTCATGCTCCTAACTAATCCTATCGTTTCTGATACTCAGCGAAACAAGTGCTGCATCCTATAATGTTGATTTGTTGGTACCTATTCCATTTGTATGGGTTCTGTTATGTGTGTACGTGTGTGTATGTGTGTGTCTGGTTGTGTCGGTGTTTTATTCCACTTTTCCTCATTTGTTCCGTTTGTATTAATATTTGCTAAGAATTTTCTTACTGATAAAGATATGATTTTTGGCTCGTTTCTCATTCCCTTCTTTCCGGCAAATTTACTTATAATGCTTACACTCTTACGCAACTTTTAGCTTTCTGCTCGCTTACATACTTGCCGTGGTAATAGCTATTCCTCAGGTTGCACTCGGTTCAAAGAGGTTTTCCTCGCGGCGCTCTAGCTTCTATGCATCGTATTAACAATCCTCCCGTAGCATGAAGCAATGGGGCGACTCAAAGCTTTTTTACTCTGTACTCTGCTGGAGTACCTGTCCGATTCAGTTGATACTGCTTATTGCGTAAATGCGCGTTTGTTTAATAGCTGATTTCGAAAGCATGAGTTTATTCAAACAGCGTCTATTCGAGAGCTAAGGCAAACAATATGTTGATTTTAGTTGTTATTTGTTTTCATTTCTTTAGCTTTGTTCATTTATGATAAGTTAAGTATGACAATGTTGCTCTGTGTGTATGTAAGGGTGTATGTTTTTTTTTACTGATTTGGGTGTTTGCTTGTCTTTGATCAACTGCTTGACTTTTTTAACTCCTACAGTACGATAACAGCATCATACAGTACCGTTTCAGTACAATCGGTTCACTACTCTTCTTACCCTTTATCCTGCCAAAGGCAAAAGCTTGCTTTTGTACTTCCTTCGTTCATTGTGAATGTTTCCGTCCCGAGACGGTTCGGATTGCCCTACGATGCCAGGTAACGTCTTGCGGAACTAACGGCATTGGCCAAAGTTCAAACATTTGTCAAAATGTTCGCTTGCTGTTGAGCAGACTAAAGAACGCGACAAATCCACTAGCATCATCTGCGATCGCTAGCTCACAAGTTCCACGAGTTTGGTGAGTTTTTCACACCGTTCGTTTCATTGCTATCAGTTTCCTTCTCGTTTGCCTGTTGTTTCGATGCATCAGTTTACTGAAGCATATACGTGTCTAATTTGTTTTATAACTTTATTCTCGCATTTACTCGTTAGCTGCTTCTTGCCATATTATTTTTGTGTCTGTTTTGGTTTAGTTTCAAATAGTACAATTTAATAAATTCACAGATTTGAGTTTCTTTTTTTTCTTCTCCTATTGCCTCTAGGTTTTCTTTCTCTTCAAGCTTTCACTTGGTGGAATGATCTTCGTGTGTCCTACTTTCCCCGTCTATAAGTTGTTATCAAACATGCTTGGACTTCGTAGGTCGTCATTCTTGCGCTCTATGGTGTTCGTTTATTCGTACCACGTTTTCTATTCTCGGGAGAAGACTTGAAAGTATGTACGTGAACGAATGAATTAAAACAAGTAATATCAATCACGATCGCGCACAAACGGGTATGTTTTGTCTAATTTTGCTGTCTTTCTTTGCAGACCACATTCAGCAGTAGAAGTTCCTGGAACGAAACTGTATCCCAACCGTAGCCGTGCGTTGGTGAATAGCTCCAAAGTGTCCCTTTGCGTATGTAAGGCCGTTAATGGTTTTGATAGCGCATACGTGAATGGATTGATTTGTTATCCATTTTTCGTGTGTAGCATTTACTTTCTATATGCGATAAGACCAGTGTTGTTCACCTGTCGATGTCCGTTGGGGCGGTGATGAAATACGTGCTCATACCATTCCATAGTTATAGTTCAGGTTTAGAAACGTGTTTGTCTTACTGTAAAATACAGATCAAATTGGAATTGATGGAAAAAGACAAAAAAAAATGAAACAGTTGCTAGATCACACTTTATTGTGCCGACATGTTTGTTAATATTATCGAGCTGTAATTATAGCTACGAATTTTGCTGAACAAGGCAACCCTATATCTTAAATGCGCTAGCGAAAGTAAGGAAATATGACACTAATGCGCACGACCAGAAGAAGATAATGTATGACAAATGAAACGAAAAACTAGCATGCAATACTAATACTCCAAGCAAATCTACCGGTTTTGGTTTGATGAGTGCAGAATCCATTGAAAGTTTTGTGTGACGAACCAAAAGAAAATCAATCCTGAAACTCAAAGACCAAGCGAAAATTTGAAGCGGTACATTTAGATAGTACAGCATGCAAAAGATTGCTTAAAGAAATATGATATCGGACGTACCTAGAAAGGAGATACCGAATGTGGGAAAACAAGGTGAGTGGTTCTGTATTGTTAGCACTGTTAGTGGCTACGTGAACTTTTTGCGGCTAAGATTTGACTACGCACATTCGCGATAGTGAGGGATGCACAATGTGCTCAAGCTAACCAGCTACGGCGTGCTGGCTTTCAATGTACGCCGTGTTGGATGTCCTGGTGGAGCATGGGTTAGGATAAGAATTTTGAGGGGAGTTGTATGATGGAGCCTTTTATAGGCTTTTTTAAGGATAGAACTTCATATGCCATAATACTGCGACTTGGTGCTGGATAACTGATCAACATATTCTTCATATTTCAAAATTTTAAGTACATTTGCTGTGATTAGAGTTTATCATGTAGTTAATCATGCTCTCAGTGACTTTTAGTGAAATTAATTGATCTTTGAATAATTTCGACTTTTTCGAAAGTCAACGATTAATTCCTTGAACTTGTTTTTTTCTTTTAAACAGATCAACAGCCTTAAGAGTTTATACTAAACCAAGACTCAAATCTATACACTATAACGAATGATCTATAACAAAAACATTTTTTACATAGGCTTCAACCGTTCGACCGTTCAACTTCAAAACCAATTAGAACAGGAAACAAATATCTAAACATTTAAAGAGAAAACACAATATATTCTTTATACTAAAAGTAGTAGGATTCAGAGTAAGAACAGCCAGTCAGCCAGCACTGGAGTGTGTCAGCAGAATGCACAATACATTATATTCGCCTTACACACGCAGAAGCAGCAAAATAGGTATGTGTGCGGTAGTGTTAAACAATATCTATTCGTCTAGATTGGTCTATAGCAACATAGAATAGTGAGAGGATAGTAGGATAGAAGGACAGCAAGGACGACAGAACGAGTGTCAGAGCGGTGATAATGATGGAGTTAGTGGCGAGCTGGGATAGGAAGAACTTCGTTTGGTGATGGTTCAGTTAGTGGCTTTACAGCTTGAGTGAATCGAGTGAGGCGATCGAGGATCTTCTAGACAGGCCCAAGCTAGGTGGCCCACTGACCAGTGACGTTGTTCCGAACAGTTTGTACCAGCCGATGACGATGTGTGAGAGGTTGAGGTTGTCCAGCATGATCTGCGCTACACCCATGAATACTTTTTTGCCTTCCATACGACCATAATCGCCCCATACCGTGACCTGATGCGGAAAATGGAAACCATTATTATAGTGTTCACCGTTCGGACGCTATCAGTGAGGAAGGATCCGTTATGCGCTACTTACTTGCAGTATACATCCCGCAAACGGCTCCCTAAACACTAGTTGTTGCTGATATAGTGGGTCTAACGTTTTTCTAGCAGTCGTTGTTTTTGCTTTTTCTATACACTTTTTACCGGAAACTAAATACACTTTAACGTAAGGCGCTGGAAGTACTTTTGAGCCAGGACGTGCCTTGAAGATTGGAGCAAGCGAAAGAAAGAGCGCTGTCAGTTCGCAAGAGTCAAGGGCGTCAGATGTATAACTTACCTGCAATCCCCTTGCTCTTATCACTTCAACCTCTAAGGAACCCTTCTGATAGCACATAGACAGTTGAATATCCCCTAAGGCCGGAGCACCCAGTACCTGGCGTCCAACTAGCTGTCCTGGTCCCAAACCATCGATGAAGTCCGATAAAGGTCCGGTATCACCCGCTACTCTTAGCGACGGTGACCATCTGCCATGGTGTTGGTTGTGGTAAAAAATGTAGGGCGATAGGTATCGAGTAAGAGTAAATATTACATGTTAGTAGCCGTAGTGTGATCTTTCCAAGTGGAAACAATAAACAAACAATACAAATAAAAAAAACTTATTTATCAAACAAAACCGTGGTAGCTAGTGTACCTAAAGAAGTTGAGAACAGAAACTAGAGGCACTCATACAAAAAAATCATAATTTTAAGTAGGAAAGTATGCAAAAGAGTCTCGAATGAACGATATAGAAATATTTCTTTTCGCTCCTTTTCATACTTTTCTAGTCCTTTTTGGCTATTAAGCATCATTCTTATAGAGAGCCAAGAATGACGCAAACTAAATAAATATCAACCAAATACACAGACATCAAGCACATCAAAACGCACACGCACACGGTGAATAATAATTATAGCTGAAAAGAGATTGGTTTGGTTTCGAAATGTAAACTAACGTTTAGTTATTTATTGGTATTTAGTAACCATAAAAAACAACTAAAAATAAATAAGAAAACCTTAACTCATATGCTTTGATTGGAGATTTTCAATTAATGCTTAAGTATAGAAGTAATTTTGAGATAACACAAAGGAATTATTTTACTCATTCTAGATTAAGGAGGTTAGAGAATGTCCAGAGAAACAAAAACATATACGGGTACTCGCACACAGTGGACGATAGAAAGGAATGCTGCGTTAGAAAAAACAGGAGATACGGTATTATTCATTTGGGCACAGTACAGCGAGATCAAACAGTCGTACAGGAGAGCTTAGGAGGCAAAACATCTTGAGCGTACGGGTTCGACAGAAAAACGAACGACACCGGAGTGACGCACCGTTGCGCAAAAGCTACAACTCGTGGATTGGAGTTAGATTAAATGGTACAAGAAAACAAGAAGGTTGAGCAGAGTACACACAGGAATTTGAGTAAGGGCCTCTGGTGTTCAACGGATGACAACCAAAGTGCCACTATAATAGGATACATACAACCACATACATACTGGTACTGTTGAACGTTGCTGATTCGTTCGCACAAAACGATAGAGCATGGAGCAGTGAGAAAAACGCTTCACAGGGAGAGATAGACAGTTTGTAGTGTGTCGTGTAGTGGAGCATTCTACCAAGCGGCTAACTACTAAGGTGCTAAATGATAGTCATGCATTGTACCAGTGGGAAAGGAATGAAGTAGGAATAACTATTTACAGGAATATCGACAATAAATAACAGATGGACAGTTCACCATCCTGCTACAAACTGACCTATTTGATGGCTAGTGTTGGAATATGTTTAGTATCATCTCTATATCAGTAAACCCTACTCAGAATAAGAGCGTGAGTTTAGTCAAAACAATTTAAAGAAAAAACTGATAAATTTAATACAGAAATGATAACAATGAGAGTTTTGATCTCATTAAGCAGATCTTTTTTTTTGCAAAAAATGTCAAATGTGAACTTTAAGAACATTGCTTCCAGAAACATCATTATAGCTCCTGTTACGGGTAATGATGGAAAACAAAAAATATCAAACAGACAATTACAACAGCAATAGCAACATCCAAAGCAAAAGCAGAGAAAAAATGCCAATAACCCACAAAAGCGTAGAGAGTAGATATAGCAGACAGATGGAGAGATAAATAGAAGACGAGAGAGAGAGAATAAGAAAGAGAATGTGTGTGTAAAAGAGCAAAAGCACACAGTGTAACATATACGAAGATAGCACACAACAACAAAAATGACAGCTGAAAGGGGTCACAAACACGAAGAAAGAGACACGAAGGAGCGAAACACAAACGGAGAGTATAGATACATAACACGTGAAAGTATAGTATCGGTTTGGCGACAGGAAAACAAAAGGCAAAACTTAGAAAGGAACGGAAACGGAAATCGTTTTCGCATACGGCAACACGGCGCCACACCGACTGCGGCTAAAAACACACACTTACGAGGAGCCTTCGGAGCTCGAGATCGAGTGTAAGCTTCCGGCCCGATAGGCTGCCGACTGTGCTGGTATCGGTGTCACCTCGACCGATCGTTGGATCGAACCGGCCGACGCTCGTTTGCGCTGCGACGTCGAGGATGAGGATGAGGGCGACACTCCTTGGTCTGCGAGCAAGATCGAATGGGCAACAGATGGAGATGACAGAATTTGATGTACAAGGCGATCAGAGTGGGGTGGCAACATGGTACATTTGTGAGCTGGTGCGCCACTGGTGACGTGGTCGCCTCTTTTGCTAGCCACGCGTGGGGTGCTATCCGCAATAAAAATTACGCTACTATGTCTGAGTTTGGCCTACTTTTGCCATAGAGCTATGGTAATGCAAACAAAACAATGCAGCCCAGATCAGCTGCTTACGCATTCCAATGGTACCGAACTGAACCAGATTCTCGCGCTAGAACGGAACTCGAACGCCTCTGGTGGCCTATTTCAACCAAAACGTACAAAAACTGAATGGAGCATGACAATAACGACGATGACAAACACGCAAAACTAAATGGAACGTAACAAATATTGAAACAATTGCCCAAGCGGAATAAAGAAATTACATGACGGCCAGACACATAAGCAAATGTTGTTGGCAGAAACCATGAGTACCAACCGGAACAGGCCGGGGTGAAAGATCTCACCCGTGCACCCAGGACACATAGTTGTTTTACACAGCTTGACGCCATTTTTCTACGCCATAACAAACACGACAGAAAACAAACGGATACTATACACTCTACCATCGAAATGAACGGTTGACGGTTGTAACTTTGCTGTAAGTTTGCCATCCCTCCCAGAAAACAAAGAGAACAATATTACCCTATGCACCATGTAGAGAACGGTTAAATTAATGGAACGATCGAGATGGTAACGATACTTAGTAGACAACAAAACAGAAGAGAAAACAAGACACTAAGAACCATACAGTTTCGTACTCGCGCATCTAGATAAGCATATGTAGTTTACAGTGGTGTAGTTTGTGATGTGGAATGGGCATCTGCATAATACGTCTGTTTATGTGTTTGGGTTCGTTTGTGCGCATGGTGTAGGACGTGTTTTTCGGTGTTTAGGGCTCTGTGTGTTGTGTAGTGTCATCAGTATACTCAGTAAGATATGTTACAGTCCAAGGCAACAGCAAACCGGTATCGGCGTGGTGATCGACTGGACATTCAAACATTCTCTTGTTGCGATGATTTGCATCTCTCCCCGCTGTTCGCGTATTTCGATATCAAAAAGCCAAACAACAAAAAAGGAGTTTATAACCTCTCTTTCTCTCTCTGAGTATTGGTTCCGTTTCTCGTAGGACTATTCTTTGGGATGCAAACAATAAAGTTGGGTCGCGAACAAAACAAATACTAAAATAAAGAATATAAATCTTGTTATTCAGTTCTCTATTTGAGTTTATATCAATCCAAACTCTTTTCCTGCTATGCTACTACTAAAACACTACCGTCTAATAGCATAATACCTGAACAGAATAAAATGAAGCCATTGCACCGTAAAACAAGTAATCAGCTAATAGTAAACATCTGCATCAATTAATGCCGCAAAAACAGATGCTTTCTCGAGTAACATCTAACATGTGCGTAGACATTTCGCTGAGAATTTGAATTACTTATAACGCGTTCGTTTCAGAGATTAAATTCCAAAACTAATCAAACTAAAATTGATAACGTACAATAAGCAAAAACAAACAAACTGATACAAAGCAAACGAAACCAAACAAAACAGATTAAATTAAACTCAAACAGCATTGCTAGCAACGAAACAGCACAGGGGTGTTAAAATGAAACAAAAATTTGCTGCTGCGAACCTGTCACCGTCGGCACTTCCTTCACCATCGCTGGAGGCGGACGAGCCCCGCGATAGACCGCCGCCGCCGCGCACCTCGCCCGGAAGCACCTCCTCGCTTCGATGCACGGTGAAGGAATTCTTGCCACGCTTACCAAACCCCATGCGTCGCTTACGACCTTTTTCATATGTTGAATGAAATTGATTATCAAAACAGTGTCAGTTCCGTACGCTATTGGCGGAGAATGGTATTTTTTGTACATTGATGCTACACACACAGAAAGAGAGAGATACACCATGGGAGGGCAATGGGAGGAAGGATGAGCAACACAAGAGATGCGGGAGGGAAATACTGTAGGCAGCAGTGGGAGTCGAAAAATAGGAAATAAAAGCTTGGAAGAAACATGGGTACTTGGGGAGGGATTTATTTTTTTAATGCTCTCCTCTTTCCTGCTAAAAGCTTGTTGTCGCCTTCTGTAACGGGACGCTGAGCAGAATTTAGTACACCGAGTTGGCCAGATCAAGAACATCGCTACAGCAACAAGCGACACTGGTCGCCGCGTCGTTGCGCGCCACCTTACGGAATGATGCGGAAGCTAGGCGCAATAGCTGCGCCTCCGTCGCCAGCAACCACTGTACAAAAACTCAAACTCACACGAATAACAACGCTTATGCAGAAGTAGTTACCTGTTGCCGACAGTTGCGACGTCGAGTTACTCTTGATACCCATACCGGTACCGAACCGGTCCCGGTCCCTGGTGGGCGTTTCGCTTTTCGGCGATCGTTGGTCCAACTTACGTCGTGCATCCAAGCTCTGTATCACTGCAGTATCACTTAGGCTACCGTCTGAAAGCAAGCAAGCAAGCAAAGGTGAAGACGCGCATTATTTCCCTCTCTCATGGCAATACTCGTCCAGGATTGCCTACCTATCTTATCCTCCGGTGTTCCCTCGGTATTCGAAAGACTTTGGTCCAGTTCGCCGCGCTCCCGCGACTCCCGTTGCTCTCGATCGCTCAGATCTCGGTCCCGCTCGTGATCGCTACTGTTCCGATCGCGGTCCCGGTCACGATCGCGCTGCCGATACGCTTCCCGTCCTCCGTTGTGGCCACCGTAACGGCTGCGGCCCCGCACATCGTAGTCACTGTGGGTGGTACGGGCCCGGCGTTGATGGTCCACCGGTAGGCGCCCGGCCGAAGTTGACGGCGAGCCGGAACGGGTTGCCGCGTGACGATCGTGCGATCGGGATCGGATACCATCAGCCCCACGGCCACCACCATCGCCCACCGCCGGTGGCATGTTGGAAGATTTTTTCATCGACGGCCGTTTCGGTGTGGTTTGCAGCAACGCAACGCCATTGGAGGATTTGTTGGAGGAAAGAGTGGAAGCATAGTTAGCGGGTTTTCTACTACTAGCACTAGCACGGCCACTACTACTGGTGCAGTACGGTGAGGAGGGAGACTTGGTGTACTCAAAGTATTCGGGCTTCTCGTTAATGCTTACGGAGCTGTGCCGTACGCTATCGTTTTTACCAGCACCGTCGCGACCCCCGCGACGATTACGATCCTGCAAGTTGGCTAGAAACTGATCCAAACCCTCCAAGCTACTCGTGCGCCTCGTATCATACCGTGCCCTACGCTTCAGCGATGACTTCCCATTGAACGACGAGTTCCGGCCCCGCGAGAACGAACTTTCAAACACCTCATCGTCACCCTCTTCCTCCTCCTCCCGCCCATCGTCATCGTCCTCCTCTTCAGCACTGTCGCTGTGATAAACCTTGCGCCGGAGCGGAATCTCACCTGCATCGTTCGATACCAGGCTGGAGCTGCGCGATTTGCACTTGGCAAACATTTCCGGACGTCGGCGCGGATCATCCTCCTCACCGTCCGGTACCATGCGACATCCCCTGCGCTCGTACTCATCGTCACCCCGACGCCGATCGGTACTTCTCTCGTATCCCACCGCCCTTTCATGCCCGTACCGATCGGTGAACCGTTGCTTCAACCGCTCATCCTTGAGCAGATAGTGCTTGCGACCGTCCACAAACTCATACTTATCGTAGCTATCGTGGATGCGTTTGCTGTAGTTAAGCTCGCCGTCACTGAACGAGTGGCTACGGTTCAGCACGGTCGGGCTTTCGTCGCTCAGATAAACGGTCGACTTTGGCTTCTGTAGCAGTTCCATCCTCACCTCATCGATGATGGATTTGATCGATTCCGAACTGCTATAAAGCACTGTCGATTCGGACTTGATCTCGTCCACACGGCTCTTGCTGTCCGTCTTCTTACAGGGCAGCTTGGATTTGGACTTTTTCGTATCTATCTCCTTGAAGTTAGGCTTCTCGGTAACTTTCACCTTCGAGTTACTCGCAATGGATGGGGTAGATCCTCCCGTTTTTGTCTGTTTCCCTTTCAAAGAACCTGCTTTCTTAATCGAACCCGACCCGCTTTTAGCCGGACTTTTTGTACCCTTTTTCGGTGTACTCGAACCGGTGGACGACTTTGATTTTACCATTCCCGGCTTTGATGTGGAGCTGGTTTTGCCGATCTTACTCGATTCCTTTTCTTTCTTTGCCACAGCCGTACATTTTTCCTTCTCTCCCTGCTTCCCAGTTGCTGTGGGTTTCTCTATGTTCTTGCTTTTGCCCTTTTCGGACTGATTTTTTGACGATTCTTCGGCGTCGACATTCTTGACTATGTTTAACGTCAAGTTGCTACGATCTAGACTAGCTTTGGAACCGCTCCTACTCTTCCTGCCCTGCACTGGAGTGACCTTCTTCGTTTCACACTGACTGTCCCTGCGGCCCTTAGTCTCCTCTTCACTGTTCCCGCCTCCCAACGAACGAGTCCGTTTCCTGTACACCTTCTCCTCCACACTGCTCGCAAACACATTCTTCCGTACGCTTTTCGTCTTCCAGCCCGTATCGGAATCGTACTCAATGTCTATTATTTGATCCTGCGCTATCAACGAATGTGACCGTGAGATCTTCTCCGGCTTCCCGCGAACGACACTGCTAACCGCGTACGCGTCCTCGGTCACCTTCTTCGGGTAGGCCGAGTAGCGATACTCGCTGGGAGATTTAAGCACCTCGATCGGTTTGTTGAGAATATGGTCGGGGTGCATCTCCAGGTCGCTCACGCCATACTCATGCTCGTCACAATCAATATTGCGACCAACCGAGAGCGTTTCTTTCATCGGCACTCTTGCCTGCTCCAGTGGCATTGCAACTTCCTCGTACAAGTTTGAGGCGCGCGAACTGCGAAACTGCACATCCGGTGCATTGATTTCACAAACCGTGCCTTCCGGATTGCTCGTGTACCGGAAGTTACTTTCACCCAGATTTTCCCTACTATTGCTGATGCACGTGATGGTCTGATTCTGGTAGCCCGTGTGCGGATCGTACACATTCTTGTTCGAAATGCAAATATTCTGCCCTCCGGTACCGCCACCCATCCCGCCCGGCTCGTAAACGATGCTATTATGCAAATTCTGATCGGAAAAAGATGACTTCAAAATGATCTGATTCGTGGCAACCGGTGGCGGAGCATACTTCGAGCCCATGTCGCTCCCACCCATGCCGGCATGCGGTTGGGGATGGTACCGATTCGAGATCGATATCATTTGATTGCGCGGCTGCGCGTATCCAAACGCATGCGGTTGCTCCATGGGACGGTTCGAGAGCCGTCGCATGATCATCGAGTTGAGGTTCGGTTCCGAGGTGTTGGAACGCATCGCATACGATGGGCGCCGTCCCATTGACGGTGCACAGTGTTCGTACTCAACCGTGCCAGGGCCATCTGCGGCGTGCATCGAAGAGGACATGATCGGGTCCATTGAGACACCGCCGGTAGGATGAGCTCTCGCACGCCCAAAGTAATGCTCGGTGGGAAGTGATCCCGACTGAAACTCAAACGACGTCGCGGGATGTTGGCATCCCGGTTGGCTGGAGGATAAATTCACCGAAGTGCTCATAACGTTGTCACTGCCCGGGTTCATGGAAATACTACGAATGGTACTACGCTCCGGCTGCAGCGTGATGCACTGTTCATTAAAGTACCCTTCAGGCATGGAGCCACCATGACTGACGGGCACGGAACCGTAGCTGCCAGCCATATCGGACATTTGCGAGATTGTCTTATCGGGTGGAGCGGGAGAGATCGGTATCGGTTCCGATAGCACGGAATCGATAGGAATGCTTACGGGCAAAGGGGACACAAAACTGCTACAGGTACTAGCATTACCAACTACGGAAGGACCAACCACAGTACAAGCAGGAGGTGTTAGCTCAAACTCCGGCTTGGGAGGAATGATTGTGGCTTGCGTTACATCCGGCAACACTGGCAGTATGCCCGAGTTGTCGGCCATCACCTGCTGACCACCGCACGGGTATGACTCACTCGGCAGGGCGCACAGTGAGGTCGTTGCCCATCCCGTCGGTAGGCTCCGGTGCTGAAGACGGCGATTCTGATGAGTCCTTCCGTGGCAAGCATAGAAATGTACACAAGTCAGTACGTGCGTCTACTTTCCACAGCCATGTTGACCCTCGAGATAGACGGTTGCTCCGAAATAAGCTCTCCATGCTGCTGCACGTCTATGTGTATGTGTGTGTGCATGTGCAAATTCGTAGTGAAAGTGGACACCATCACCGTACACTTACCTGATCCCTTTCGATCCGCGCGGTCGCTCCGATTGGGTTGAGAAAGCACTTGAAGTAACACTAACTACCGATTCCATGTCGGAATCGCCAAAGTCACCCATAAAATCCTTGTCCGGAGATAGTGAGTGCCGTGGCCTAATTCTACTCTCTAACGAATGCGTCGTCAAGTCACTGTCGGACAGTCCGGAGTAGTGTCGCTCCCAGCCTGCAAACAAGTGATAGCACAGCGTTTAAGGTCACCATCAAAGAGCTCCAGTTTCACGCAGCTTCCGCCAGCTGCCACCTACCCCCCATCCCCGTGCTGCGGTATGTCGGCTGATGGTGGCTCTGGCGGCCACGATGCCGCGCGAATCGTCCACCACTGCGCTCCTCAAAGTCCTGAATGAACCGCTCCCGTATTGCTGCATTCCGTGACATGTGAGGTACTTGTGGTAATTGTCGTTTCTTCGGTGAACCGGTTGGTGTCGCTGTCGCTGATCGTGATTGAAATCTTGGCGCATACTGATGCAATGGAAGAACTGGATATTCTGTATATCTATCATCTTGTGGCGATAACGAGTCCCGCCGATCGTCCCGATAGTTGTCGCTCGGTGCCGCCGATTGGCTTCGCTGATTCAACGCCATCGTACCGTTGCGCCTGTACGCCGACGATGCCTGTGGCCAGAAAACAGAGGTAAACTGTTAACGACGGATGCTACCGTTCCCGCTGGCTCGATTGGCATACCTCTGCACTCATCTGGTTGTGAAATCCCTGTCCGACACCAGAAACTGTACGATAGTCCTTCGCTACCATTCCAGCTGCTCGTTTCCTGCCTTGCGGGGACATATCCCGTCTAGATCGTCTGTCCTGCAGATCGACCTTCAACCGACGGTGAGGTGATGTACAATTGCAAACGGAGAAAAAAAAACAGGAAAAGAAACAAAAACAAGACCGAAACGAAATTATGTACATGAGTAACGTTCGTTCAGACAGTTGAAATCAGAAACGTGTGAGTGTGTTTACATATAGCGCTGAAAGAATGTGATGTCATGTACATGAAACATGGTCAGGTGGAATCTGTGGAACAACTACACTGGCAATAGCTTCGGTCACCATGTACGGCCCGTTCCATGGTTGGGGTTTGTGATTATGTATAGGTGTATTTGTGACTCTTGTACACAGCGTGAGTAATGTCTGATGTGGGGTGTTGGGTTTTTTTTTTCAAATATTTTATTGTTGCTGTTCCGTACACCCCGCAGTATCTCCGATGTTCGATGCGATAGATTACCGGTCAGTTACCGTCGTTAGGATCTACTAAACTACAAATATACTTCATTAAGAGACAAACTAACAGAGTGAGCATCAAGCATCGACATAACGCAACCAGAAAGGTACCGCCGAGCAAACATCAGCCGGAGCCTTCCGGAGCTAAGATACCAAACGAAAGACAAACCGAAAGTCAAAAAAACGTAGATAGCCTTCCGTATATTAGCTAAGGTCAGTAACATAGTAACGATAAAATGTAACAAACATAGTAAAGAGATAGAGCACTAGGGATAGAGATTATGAATGAGAAAAAAACGAAGCAGAAAAAAGTAGGTTAGGTAAAGCTTAACAAGAGAAATAGAAGAAAGTTAAATATAGATGGTAAGAAGATAAAGATGATGAGGGTGAAAGAAATGGTTTGTAGAATTGCTAAAACTAAAGCATATGGCAGTAACGATCTAACGGAAATGGTAACTAGAACAATAAAAGCTATGTTATGTTTCGCTATTAATTTTTGTTATGTGGAAAGTATCCTTTCCAGCTAGATTTCCAATTCAAAGAATAAAGCAGATTGTTTGCCAAGCATAAAACGAGAACCGTTTACCATGGCCATGTGACCAACCAATAAACAGTGGTTAGAAAAATTGCGCTGTTGGCGCTGTTTTGCACTATTCAATTACAACACCAGCCGTGAAGCGTGTTTGCATTCGGTTTCGTTTTCCGCGGCTAACAAATGTAGCCCAACTCTGATCAATTCGAAACATTTCGGCACTACATTTGGTTCCGACCAGGTTCGAATGTTGCTGAAAATCAAAACAAAGAAAGTAAAACACATCAATGAATGTAACCAAACATGGCGGCGCTAGAACACGCGCGATAAATATTATGTATCTCCAGCAGTAGTGCTTGTAACACCGTGTCTTATTTGTTTTGTTTCATTCTACTGAACTGAAGTACAACCAAAAGCCACACAAAAAATGGAAAATTATCGTTGCTGAAAAAATACCTCTGCAAAGAAACATGGGAGCGGATAGCGTGCAATGTACACTGCTCAATGAAGACCTAATCTATGGTTATGCCGTAACTGTGTTAGATAATGTTACAAAACTTTGCAGTGATTTTGCTTGTGGTTTGGTTGTGATTCTTTTCAAAACGGTTCTGTTGATTTCAAACGGCAGTATGGCAGGGAAACCTACAAACGATGCACATCGTGCTTGGACTAACTCTGTAATACTGATTGAGGGCTGGAGCGTTAAGAGAACAACTGTGAAACCCCCCCACGATCGGTTTCGTGATCAATAGTAAGGTTGTTTAACGGTAGATGTAGTTTCTTTTTTGTTGTTGTTGTTATTGTTGGTTGGTTGGTACTGAGGGAAGCATTGTGAAGGTTATGCGTTTACCTCTGGCGGAGGACTAGATGAGCTGCCTAAGGATGATACACTAGCGCCGTCACGTCCGGTCATCAAACCATCTATATCGCATTCGGATGTCGTATCAGAGTCACTCAATCGTGAGGTCGTACTCGGCGGCGATAAATGATCGGTCGGGGTCAATATCATATCCAATTCGTTGCCAGGTTCTTTATCGTCTCTACGCAACTACGAATAGATATTGTGAAAAATGTAATGATTGATTGTTTTGTATTTTTTTTTCTTCTGGGTTTTCGTGTCTGAAAATCGATTCTGCTGTATTCGTTTGCTTTGATTTGCATTCAAAATAAAAAGGTTTGAATTGGTAGCCGTAAAGTTGTTAAAGATTTGAGGTCAGAATTTTGTTTACATGTTTCGCATGTTCATTCCGCAATGTGCAACATGTTGTGGTTTTAGGGCTGTTTCTTGGAAACTTTGAAGTTATAATATGAAACTAAAAAAAACAAAAGAATCAATTTTTTAAATGAAGGTGATTCCGTTAAAGAATTGGTGAGTGGTACTACAACAAAAAAACAATAAAACAAAACACAAGTCAAACACATAAAACATTGTACCTCAGGTTCGTTTGTTCGAACAAAATGCTAATAATTTATTTTTGATTGCGTTATTCACTCAAGACGGGTGTTGTAAATGATTGTGTTTGAATAAATAAACAATTTACGGACTAGCAAAATGGAACCAAAAACGTTAAGGTTAAGAAACATTTTAAACTAGAGATGAGTCAATCAACCAATTGGTACAACCAACGAAACTTTGGTGAAGTTACTGTAGGCAAGCGTTAACCATGATGAAGGAATGGGTGGAATTTGGCAGAAAGCGGTAGGAATAAAACTGGAATTGTACGTTTTGATAAAAAAAAGTTGAATAAATAACTGTTGAATAATAATGTTGAATTAATAACAAATAAAATCAGCTAAAGAAATCAAACTGCTATGTACTTGAAAAAGCAACTTGTTTTTCCAAGAAAAATGTGCTACCATATTGCAGCGAATAGAAAGATAGAAAGAGTAAGAGCTAGAACAAGAAGAAAGGCAAGATAGATACTAAACAATACGAATTTAAACAAGAAACCAAACAAATTATGCACCACTTGTAGGTGAGTGTGTGAGAGAGAGAGCGAGAAAGAGAGATAGAGAATGTGTCTGTGTTTGTTAATATTGATATAACTTCATTTTTATCCATCTCTGTAGTAATAATACAGACTCCATAGCTATTACATTGTTCGGTAACGCTTGTGAAAGGCAAACAACACAAAAATCGTCAAAGATTCTCGTGAAGCCGTTTTTTTGTTGTTTGTAACATAAATTGGTGAAAATGGGTTCAGGGTCAAAAACGTAGACATGAGAAACGAACGGTTTTGGATCGCACGGATAGCCGCCCATGCATGTGTATACGTACAGTATCGCGCAGTGTTTCCTGGTGGGGTTGAAGAATATACCATTCCGCCTCATCGTCCAGCGGGTGTGTGGACAGGTCGATTATTACTTCGCCAAGGAAATCATTCGCACCGTACCGTACGTAATCCCACACCGTCACCTGCAATCGGATGCAATCGATTATGCACGCTTGCCACAAGGTTGAAAAGATGTCACCGTTCTGCCGCTTACCTCAAACAGACGGTTATTTAGGTCCGCCCTTCGCAAGCCTTCGTAGACGAACGTTTGGCCCCAGCGCGGATCGTTCGTGAGGGCTAACGTTTTAGTGCGTCGTTTCGACTTTTCGCTTCGATCCGGTAGCAGACAAATCTGTGACAAAGCACGCACAAAATGAATACGTAAGAGAAAGCAACAAAAAAAAAGCCCCACGGGGAAAGAAAGGGGGAAGAAGCTTTCGAACATAAGCACACAAAAGGAATGAAAGGACAATCAGGGGAGAAACTTACCTTAACGTACGGATTGCGTGCTGCACCGTTGCCGCGAGGCACAAGCCCATTGGCGCACAGGATGGTCACGATCAGCTGCAGTGAGCTGGGCTCGAAGCCGAGCTTGATCTGTACCCGGCCGCCGACACTGTTCTCTTGCGTGACCGTCCCGGCCGGTGCCAGCCGGTTGCTGTACCGCGAGCTGGAGTAGTTACGCACACTGTGCAGATCGGGCGATCCTGGCGAGGTAACCAGCACACTGGGCTTATCGCGGCGATCGTAATTTTCTACAGCAGTTTGAAAGGTGGAACGTTGGGATTAATTAACGAGGCGAAGTGGCAGCGTATGGCACCGCTTACCAGACAGAACGGGTAAGCACGACCACGGAAGCACGCACAGGGAAACGGAACCGAATGCACAACGATCGAACCAAAGCGTAATTAAATTGATAATACAAAACAAAACGAATCAAAAATGGCAACAACACAAGAAAAACACGGAACAGAAGAGCACAAAACTGCGCGTTGAGTTTTGCTGTTCACTTGTCAAGGGCTATGCTCTCAAGTCGACAGAGGCAGAGTAAGTGCAGCAATAAACTCGTCGTAAAGAAGCTGCCACACAAGAAATTTGACAAAGCGCATCAATTGGGCAGCAGTAACGCGCAGTGTAGCAGTGTAACGTGAGTTCGCAAGCCATGGGAAACGTTTGGCCAGAGGAAAATCGGTTCAGAAAACAACACACAAAGAAACGTAAATCCATCGCTATGCCATCTCCCCCCTATGGGCTAGCAGTGGTAGTCGGGGCTTGCGGCAGTGACGCCACCAATCTAGAGAGAGAAAAAACTCACCACGCGCGAGACTATAATTACCTGGCCTAATGTGGGCACTCTCCAGTTCGATGAGCGCTGCACGGGGATCGCTCGGTAACACCTGGCCACCGCGCACTTTCAACCCTAGCACATCTTCGCCGTCAAACGGTCTTCGCTGCACCGCTGGACCGATCGGTCGGCCACCGTCCGACGATGACACTACCTGCCAGCTTAGCGGATTCTGTACAGGCAAAAGGGGGTTACGATGGGAAAGTGAGGGGTAGTAAAGGAAATGGGACGGTTGTAGGCTTTTTTTGGTTTTTTTGTTTTTTTGCACATATTTTGCACACGCTGCAATGTGTATCCCTAGGCACGGCGAGGGAAACACATTGCGTGGTAATGAATTTGCTACGTGTAGAGTTGATGTGTGTTTGTTGTTTTGAGGAAATGGGGGGTTTGCTTTGCGCCGAACGATATGCCCTGCTGCGTGTGTACTGGTGGATACGGTGCGCTGTGAGCCACAGGCACGTGACTCGCTACTATTTTTTCGTGTGTCGTGTACGTGGAGAAGAGCGAAGAATGGAGCACTTAAAACTAGTCCCTCAAGTCTAGCAGTCAACGTCAGCGAATTGTTCTCTCCCCATCAGGAAGTGTAATGCATTGCTTTGAATTTGCATTCATTAGGAAAATAAATAAATTTTAAGGTAAGACTTTAACGTCGATTTAACAACTGATAATTGATTTTGTTCCGTTTTTCATTAAAATATTGACTACCCTGGTGGGTGGAATGGAGGGGAGAGGGGAATCGACAAAAAAGGCCACCAGTACACCTCAAACATTGTATACCACACCGCATTATGCAATCGAGGAGGATAGGCCAGAATCAAACATCGCACAGCATCGCTCTATAAAAAAAAACAACTAGCACATAACCAACACAAAATGGATGGCTGTCAATCGGCCACAGACAATGGAAAGCTGTGGCAGAAACTGTGCTGTAAAAAAAAAAAAACAAAAATCGCACATGGCGCTGAACCTTCGATTCTACCTCTCCTGAAGACTGAGAGGACTTGCTTCGGGATAGCGTAGCGCTTCAGCCCCATCTCCATCGTCCTACCGGGAGCGATGAAGTCAAGGACGGAAAAGGATTATGTATTCTAAATGGTTGGGCATGGTTGTGCCATGCAGAACTCGTGACGAGAGATGGAAGCATAATCAGGAAACGGAAGGTATGGAGATACCGAACCGACATGTCACAAACACCGGATGAATAACGAAGAGAAAGAAAGAGTGTTAGCGAGAACACACAGACGACGACAACGACATGAGCAACAAAATGGGCACGAATTGGGATTGCTTCCGACGTGGCAGCAAACCGATCGAGTGTGGATAGCTTTTTTACGTGCAATTGTGTGCAGAAATTGGTTGGAAAATCGAATCGTGTGTGGTTGGTTTTCCATCCATCTAATTACGTACAAACACACACACATATAAATATATACACACACGCGCAAAAGCTCACACCAAAGCATAGCATTAGTGGTTGGGCTGGAAAATGTAAGATGCGTCCGCTTTCGCCAATGCGCACACACACACGCACACAGTGAACCAAGTGGAGTTGAAGGGGGGATGGTTTTTTGAAACAGTGGGTGAGGTGGTTGCGATGATGCTGATTATGGAGCTGGCTGATGGTACTATACTCCAAAAGAAAATGGATTTTTATGTTACCCTGCGGCACAAACAACACCGGTACTCTATCGAGCATGTACATACATACAATGGTGTATAAATAGACATTGGCAAAACGTAGATAAGGAAGCTGGTGCTGTCGTGAGCGTGACAGAAGTACAACTTGCTGAGTGGGAGAAAGAAAGAAAGAGAGAGAGAGAGGGGGAAGAGAAAGAGAGATAAAAGCACACACACGCACACTCCCATTCACACGGGCACTCATGTTTGGAGCGAAATGGGGGCGAAATCGTGTGCAACAATGAGAGAATGTGAGAAAGAAATTGAAAGAGGGAAGCTTTAGAGGGCTACGGTTTGAGATAGAGATCATGGCGCAGATGATGGAAGAAGAGAATCAAAAAAACAAAAACACATTCACAATTGCTGGAACGAAGAATGTGTGTACTGTATTGTGGTTTTGCATACGGTTGAAAGCATTAATGGACAGCCGTATTTACACATGTCCGCTATGCACTGTGCATAAAATGGGCGATCGGAAGGGGACAAATCCCGAGCGAAAAGCGCAGCATGCCCACTGATGCCCGAGGTGACATGAGGGCGGAAGGTTGACGGGAAAAGCACACACTGCTCGAATAAGTATCCATATTCAGCCGATTTTCCAAGTCACTGCAACTGGCTGGTAGCACACAGTATTTTTACAGACCCACTCCACATCCTCATGTCTCCTCGGCACCACCACACTGGAAATACCTATTTCATGCGATTATATTTATATTACAGCAACATGCAAAGCAAAAGCATTAGAGTGAGAGGCAAACGAAAAACAGCAGGCTTAAAAAAAAGCTAAAATGCACTAGAAAGAGTAACGCTAAAAACTGGTAAAACGAAACAGAATGCAATACACTAAGTGTATCCGCTAGACCGGTAGTGAGTGTAAACCCTCCCTCCTCCCGGCGACGCCTTTGATCGCCCGATTACTGTGTCGGATGATCCGTCCGGCTGACGGTTGCTCTGCGAAACAACAGGCATTAGTAACCGTGGTAGTGAAATTCGTTCGTGTTCGTGTATTGCGCACTGCATACATTTGGGCGGTTTTGGGTGTTGGCTGCATGTCCGGCAACCACCAGCGCGCAGTAGGTTGTTCCACAGGCACTGTGTACTCACGCTTGTGACGTGAAAGAAGTGTACCGTCCGTCACATGTCGTCAATGTGTGTGAGAGTATCAGAGTTGTTGCGTTCGTCTTACTACCTTTCAATTCTTGGTCGTGTTTACATGGGTATGAGATTAAGGTGTTTCGTGCAGTCTTCGTGAGTACGTGTGTGTATGGGGGTATTGTGAGTGTGTGTGTGTGTGTGTGTGTGTGTGTGATGTGGTGTGGGGATGTGTAGCACTATACCTTTGGGCCATCGCCACGGTTCGAGTCTTCGCTACTGGTAAACGTGCTACTCGTGTCAATGCCGGAGTCTTTGGTCGCCGAATCCTGGCTGCCCTGCCGTTCCGATTCCCACCGGGACCAGTCGTCCGAGTCCTGCCCATCGAACCGGACCGTCTTCTTTCTGCGCTCGGTAAACCGCCGACTGTCCGCCGGCTCGTCCCAGTACGGATCCGGCTGCTCGGTCCCGGCCGGACTCGTACCGTACCGTGCGTGCGAGTTCTGCGCCACCGGATGATGTCCCGTGGTACTGTGGCTGGAACCACCGCTGCTGCTGCTGTTGCACTGCTGCTGGTGGGGCTGCTGCTGGTACGGATGGTGCTGCTGGCTGCTGCTGCTGCTCCCGCTGCTACCACCGTGCAGGCCCTGCGGTATCGTGACCGGGCTCGGTGCCACCGTACCCGACAGATGGTGAAGCGACTGGTGAGGCTGATGGGGCTGGTGATGATGGTGGCTAATACTATCGTAGCCTGCGATAGTGCTGTCGCCGACCACCACCTGCGGCAGTGGCTGCTGTGGATGGTAGTCCCGGCCGAGCGGATCCTGCGACGGCTGGTAGTGATACGGATGGGATGAATGCGGCGCCGCCTGGGACGGTGATTGATATCGGTTGTGATTGGTACGATTGTAACTGTTGCGTTGCTGCACGTCCAGCTTTGTTGCTCGATAGTCAGTAAGGTTAGCGTTCAGTCGAGTGTGATTATCGAAATACTGTCTTTGGTGACCGGCTGGAAGAGAAATGGGTTCGAAAGCGGAACAACGCCTCAGCAACACTGCTTCTTCTGTTTTCGTTTTATTTTTATTTATTTATTGTTGTCTTGCAAAAAACTAAAACTCTTCTTCAACGCTACTGCCCGTTATCATTCACCACCTTCACGCCGTCAAGCGCATTACGCTAGTGCCCGGATACAACTGAAGGAAGGAACACAACCAAACCATAGCGAAATACCAGACATCACTTGAAAACACAAACATAAGCCCTGTATCGGTTTAAACTGAACTCGAATCGAAAGTCATAAAATGAATAGAGATTATTCAAAACTTATTTTTAGTACGTAACACTGACATGGAAAAAATCTCACCAGCTGAGCACATCTCATACCAGTGCTCTGCAAAACTTATAACGACTAAGCCAATACGTTCAATACGATAAATTAATTATACATGATTGAAAGTTGAGGCAATAGGGCTAACATTACTTCCATCATCAAAATCATACAATGTATACTAACACAAAAAAATTGATTGGTTTGATTGATCGTGCTAAAGTTAATGGTAATGCAACTTCAGCGGTGCAACGAGGAAACGCGAAACATCTTATAAGCAATGTTCTTGCTCTGCATTTTCTTGACTACTACTGACGAAGGGCAATCTAGCGTTGAATATGTGACTAGGTAGAACAAGGAAAAACTCAACCAACGCAAAAAATAACTGACACAGATATACAAAACCAATAGGCCCTTTCTATTATAACAGACCGAGTGTCATGATTGTAAAGTTGCACGAAGAAAGAGTTTTACATTTACCAATACCTTCTATTAAATGTTTTTGTATGACAAAAAAAAACGGAAAACAATCATTTGAATAACACAAAAATAAAGGATACAAATTTGGTGTACCAGCGCGTAAGGCTCTTTTTGTGCTAACGTTCGCTGAATACACGCTGAACCACAGGAGCCAACACACTTTACTTTGATTTGATTAGCAAAAAGACATCATAGAGCTGTTTTTTTGTTTTATTGTTTGTGGGATTGAAAGTTAGGAAGATGATAGACAGAGAATAGACGAGAGAAAGTTAAAAGAAGGGAGAAAGTGCGAGAAAAATACATATAATTGTACACAGAAAGAAGGATAGACACAGGCACAGAACATTCCAATACGTACAGCCGAATGAAAGAAGATGGTACAAATGGGTGGGTATGTAAGAATTGTAAAACTGATTGTCATTGCAAACGAGGCGGTTCGCTAACATAGTGCCAGAGGAGAACCACACGACATACATACGCAACACACACACACAGGCAAACGCATATTTATCGCACCACACAACGATACAGTGCACATTTACAAGTAAAGCTAGATGCGAATGGGACGAAATGGCGTGTAGACAAGGGGTTGAATAGGAGAGTTTACAGAGCTTAGGAAAACCTCACACACAGGCAGTCGAATTGAAGCAATCTCATTTGTATATCTTTTTTAACGAATTAATGAACATTTACTATCGGATCTTTTGCATCGATCGAAATTGGTTTTTTTATGGATGGTTAGGCACCGGCAAGCAAAAAAAGGAACGATATTCGAAGCCTGATATAATGGTACAATTATACTGTTTCTGTACAACAAACTGTTGTTGTAAATGTATGACACCAGTGAATTATAAACTTCAGTTTATGGACATATTCTTCTGCACTACTTTCTGCCAAACCATCCAGTTTGACACGGTCAGTGCATGAAGCAGCTCAAAAGAACCCTTCGGATCGGCTGACTGCCGGAATCTCTTGACATCCTGCTAAGTGTAGCGTGTGACGTACATCACTCATCAGCTACCTCCAGATGGGAGAACAATCGAGTAATCCTTCTGGAAGAAAGGAGCGTGGTTGTGTAAATGGTGTGAGATGTGCAGCACACAAGAGTCGCACGCCATTTCATCAATATCGTTGTGGACCTTGACAATTCCTGCGAGTAGGCACGCTAAAGAAGCCTCGATGACACTTCAAAGCATCACATAGAGACACACCCATACATACGCACATACCAACGGAGCAATATATGTTCCACGTGCTGGTGGGTATATGCTAGTCCTGAAGATTCGACAGGAACGATCGACCTATAGATTCGATTCACTCAAGAGCACATGGCACAGGCCCAGGGTATAATTACAAATACCAGTACCATGTTGACAATCACTGTTTTTTAACGCAAATTCATTCTTTAATGACCATGCTTAACGTGATCGAAATAGGAAGTAACGAAATTGGAGGCGAGTTGGGTTGTCATTTACTCCCGCGCTGTTAATGAAGAACGATAATTGGGTCACCAATGAGCGGCCAGTCGTTTAGATGTACGCATTATTTTCCAATATCCGGAAGCAGAAAGAGAGAGAGAGAGAGAAAGAGAGACGCAGAGAGGAGCGCAGTAAAGCATCAGCTGAGTAGAAGTGTCCCTTCGCTGTACTGGGTAGCCGGGCCGGCAGTTATATTTAGCACGAACAAACGTCGCAAGTCACGAGCGCGACCTCCCGAGTGCCGAGTGATAGGGTGGAGGAAGCCCTAGGGCTAAGCTTCCACCAGTAAGGGCATAGAAATGTGTGCCGGCACGCACTCCATCAACCTGCTAGTCGGGCGTATCGAACAGTGCCAGGTAAGTGGTGGTTTCAATACAGTGCCCTACGTAGTGTGCCGCTTGGATAAAAATAGTTCAACACATCAAATGTAAAAATAAACTTAGGCATCGCTTCTCCCCACCCTTTGCTGCACGATAATACCGATCGCTGGAACTTCACGGTGCTTAAGTGCAATAAAACAAGTTGCTGCTGGAGGAAAATAAATAAAATTAGCCCCACGGCAGACTGTTGCGTGGCCAGGCGTCGGGAGCCCAATAATGGCCAGTTACGGTCGACCATAGCATAATGGTAAACAGTTTTGCAAGCTGCATTATAACGCTAAAACGCTAAGTGCTGAAAATATGGAGGTTTCGTTTGGAGCTGTCTTTCATACGTTTATCTATTTATTGCAACCGAAACGGATTGATTTACCGGTTCAGCTTTTGCTTTTACTAGATGAAAAAAAAAAAAAATGTTATCTTTTTAATCCGCTCGAGCTTGAGCCTAACATTTCTTTCATGAATTCTCCCTTTTTTTTAATCGCATACCAAATGCAATTGAAAACCACTAGCCCATTGCTCATCTGAATATGAAAACGTTCTAATTCGCTGCACCAAAACACTCTTCTTACCAGCGCTTCGGCAGTTGGTTCTCGAACGAGTCGAAAGAAATGCAACAAACATGCCCAGAATCGGGCGAGCAAATATGGTAATAGATATTGGCAGAAAATCATTAATTTGGCAGCAAACTGTCTGGCGGTATGGCTGGAATTGAATATGCATTCATAAACACAATCGTTTGCGATTTTGGGGCCGTACGAAAACGGGATCTATTTTAAGTTGGGTTTGTACCAAGCCGCACAAGTGGGTGGAACGTCGTTCTGGAACATCGAACTAGTGCAGCTCTTGCGCAAATGATTGAAATTAAACACAGACCTGGGAAACGATAATTAAGACAGCCGCTACAATTGGTAGCTTTGTGGTTTGAATATTGAAAATGTTTTCCCGTTTTGAAGAATGAAACAGATTGTAAAACGTCCTTCAATTGATGGAGGCGCACAGTAGCTGTACGTATGCATGATGGAGCAGCATGGTCTTTTGTACAAACGTGTACTTTATTTGTGTTATTTTCTCCCAAAAATCAATTCACATGAATGCCCCTCGTTCCCCAATTTCCGCTAGCACTGTTCAGCAGGGTTTTCGCCGGCTATTATCATTATTGGCATTGGTTGCAAATTTCTGCACCGGGGCTCATTAGCGACATTGAAAGGTAGCCGATATAGGTCAGATAAGACGCTCCAGAACTGCTAGGAACAGAGTCGCTGTCTTCTGTGCTTTCAGTGCACTAGAAAAAAATAAAATTAAAGCAAGCTTACGTGGCTTATGTGTAAAAATAACATATTATGGGGTGGCGGTGGTGCAACGAAGCCATGCGAAACTGCAGCATTGTATTTCGTTGTCCTTTCGATTGCCTTTACCCAAGCGACCACCTTTTCGCTGGATGCCAACCGTGCACAGTGCTCTTACTTACACTATTACAGCCATGTGTAGAATCTTTCCACTTACAAACTTGTAAGAGATCTTCTTCATTCCGCAAAAACCTTCTTTCGTTCTACAATCGATAGTCCTTGTACAGTCGAAGGCCAATAATGGGGCCGACTGGCAGGAGCAGACGGGTATGAAATCGCTCGGAAAAGATCACATAATGGCAATCCAATTTTGTTCTATAATCTCTTTGCGTCGTACCACAGTGGTACCGTTGTCATTGGCGAATAGTTGGACAGAGCAGTATTGGTACTCCTACAACAGTATACAAGATAGTGTGAGAAACAAACAAACAGTTTGAATGTGTTGTTTTAGTTGTACGATATAATGAAACTCAACAGTCGCGTAAAAAAACAGCTTCAGGACATCAATCAAGCACAAACGAACATGTCCTGGACGAATGATACCAATCAAGTGTAAAAGTTTTGGTTTAAATTAAAATGCTGAATAGTAGCATACTTTACCAAGCAGCACTTTTTGCTCTTGTTTGACACAACGACCAATGTTGAATATTTTGTGTACCATTTGGCTAATTAGTGTACCCATACTAGGATAATCAGTCATGTTTAAGGTGCACACGGTCCAAACAGATCTTGAGCCCATGATGGACACTTTGGTCAACCGTTCCAGTTGATTAGTATGCAATGGAATCAGCACAACATTAGTACAGTTCTTTTTAATCATATTTTTCAATAAAATCGTTTCGCTTTAGATGATGTTTTCTGGACATGACATACAAAGGAGCTTAAAGGATGCTCCAATTCAGAACGTAGATCAGCTGACAGAACAATCAAATGTTGCATAGTGGTAAATAGAACTTAAACAATCAATCAAGAAGTAATGCTAAATCAATATAAACCCGAGCAGGCAATAAAATCAACTAAGTGTAAGTATTCAACATAATAAGAACGAGCCTATTGATACGTGGTTATCGTGATTGCTGATGATATTTCTAACGCGATTTGTAATGCAATTGAAATCATGATAAAATGGTTTTATCGATTGTGGTAACTTAAGCCTAAAACTCACATTTTAGCAGGCTTCTGTAACAATTAATTCCCAAAATTACCCCGGATGTCGGATGGCAATCTTAATGCAAACAACACAGCTCGCTGTCACTAGTCTGCTACACTGTAATGCGAGAAATAGGCCATCCGCAGTCACACGACATTTGTCTATGCTTATTGCTGAAATGTTTCGCTCACTCCTTCACATTCTCACACTTTTTCTGATGCACGTTTCTGATGCGTCTTTGCAACACAGCATTGGTTTATAGTTTCAGATGATGGTAAAACGAGGATTCTTCCTTAGCTGTTTATATTTTGTAGCTTTGTTGCTCGCTACCGAGGGTGTGACATCAAACGCTTGCTCGCGGGCGGGATCTTCTGCTTTCTTCCTTTTTTTCACTCTGGTCGGACGCTCTGCCCACCGTCTGGCTCAGGCTCGAAAGATCCCGTCGGAAGGGAGAAGTTTATTATTAGAACTCGAACTCCCCCAAAAAACGAACCGTATCGTCGGCGCGTCGATTGAAACTGAGTTCGTTTGGCACTCACCAGCAAAGACGGCAAAGTTCAATCCGAATATCCGTGTGATAGTGATGCATCACCACTGACACAGGCACAAGCGAGCGTACACTCTCTCTCACGTTCAAAACGACGTACCAACGAGTATTAAATCGGTAAATTTTGAAACCGAGCATCCAGCTTTTGCCACATTTTACCATTCGCTGGACGGTGAATTGTTTATCAGCTCTATTGAACGCTTGCTCAATAGCACAACGTTTACCAGCGACACAAATACAATTGTCTTTCCAATGTTACACCCACGGTGCTCATCCGTTTTTACGTTGCGTTTTGGCAAATTGCACACACACACACACACACACACACACACACACACACACACACACACACACACACACACACACATAGACTCAAACACGTAGGTTTCAACGACGCTATTCAATCGGCAACACACGCACACGCCGTTTTACGCCGGGAGCCGTTTTCCGCCGTCGACCGGTGCAGGATTAGCACACCGCTGGAGAGTAAATTGTGTGTGTGAGTGTGTATGGAGCGAGCTAAAAATAGCATCATCCGCAACCAACCCGGGTTCGTATTGTTATTTACTCACAAACAACATCCCCCTCTCCCTGATATCTGGGCTGTGGGTACGTACCAGCGGTGCAGGATGTTTCACGGAGCATAATACGCACCAGAGTGTACCAGGGCCAGCGCAAGTGTCAGTAGGTTTGCATACCTCTAGGCGCGTTTCACAAACTTTTCCGACATCCTGTGGCGGTGTGTTGGTTCACACTGTATCGCTTATCTGCAAGGGCAGATCGTCGTCCGATGGCAAGCACCAGACAGAAAGTGGTGGTCCGTTTCGTACGCTGTGCACTTTTGTAGAAGTTGAGCTTGCCCGCTTGTTCAAGCAATATGTCCAAATAGGTTTGCTTCAAAACCCGATCGACATAGAAACGGCATCACCAACGACAAGATGCAAGCTCCAAAAAACAAAATGTTCTCCACTCTCACGCGCTCCGAGCGCTTGATCACAATCCGACTCAAATTTCGCTCTCCCTTTGTATGTTCCGTGCACTTCTCTTCCCACATGTATGTACGGTTTGGTGAGAGAAAGAGACAGAGAGCGATCCTGTGCGGTGCTGTGTCTCTGTTAGTATGTTGTTTTTCCATCCGATTTCGGTTCGTCCATATCTTGGCACTCGAGTCTCAACGTTTCGCTATCTTGCTCACGCGCGCGCGCTTTTTACCCCCCGTCTTCACTCCCCCGCCCCCTCTTAGCACGATGCGGAACGGCGTGAATGGTCAATTCTTCCGGCAATCGATAATTTCCGGTGCAAAGCTGTTTTCCTTCCAACGGTACAGAGCGCGCACAGGCCACACTATTCCAACGGGTACACTGTCAAGGGCGCACAGTCACACACGCACACACACACATGGACGTAATCCGACACACACACACGCTTGCAGTGAGGGCAGATACGCGCATACCGTGCAAACAGAATGCGCTACAGCCGTATGCAATCCGAGATGCTACAGCAATGCCTCGGAAAAGGTTGATCAGCGCCCCCGAGATGGACCGATGAGGCGTGGGGCGATGCCATGTCTGCTTTACACAGGACACAATCGTACACACTGCACTAGCTACCTGTGTTACATACCGATTGTGGTGCTAATGTGGAGGAAACATTATTTTTCACCTTCCCGAAACCGAAAACATTCCTTTACAGCACAAACGGCATTTTCATCGCCAGTTTCAAGCATTCGCTGAGTGATACGGCATTCGGGCGACGGCACAACTGAAAACACATGGTCACTGGTGTTTCACGCCCATCCCGTACACTGACATTGGCGGAGAAAAATTCGGCATTTTCATTTCACTGCCCCCAGGCTCAGCTGGGACCCGGCCGACGGTTCTGTGGGCCTTTTCAGAACGCACGTTAAGTAGGGCACAGGACCACCTTCACCGATCGGGTGGACTGTTCGGTTCGTTCGGACAAACACGCACACACCACCCACACACACACACACACACACGCACACTCTAACAGTCTGCCTCCGAAAAGTTCTTCAGGGCTTTTGTTTGTCGTGCGGGTTAGCTAGATGGGGTTTCTGGGGGGAACAGGGAACAAAAAACCCAAACGGCAATCGGTAGTTCCGCCCCGGAGGCTTCAGGGAAAACTGGCACGCTCGGCGGCTAACGCAGGACTGAACCCGTACGTGGACTCGTGGAAAAATTTACATAAACTGCGAACGAAGCTGGTCCCGGTTTGTGCTTCGCCACACATTCGCCACCCGTGGCCAGCGTCGGTCGCTTTCTTTCTTGCATGCAGGACCGGACGGGGACAAGTGACAACCGCCAGTGCCAAACTTATACGCACCGGCACTCATCAATTACCGTACCGCGGTGAGTTACCCCCGTGTGGGTAATTTTGGAACGCTCCGACCGAGGAGAGCTAATGAGCAAGGGAAGCTACCGCACGCGCGACCAAGTGAGCGTTGGTGAGAGCTTTTTTGAGGAATTCTGAGTTCCTTGGGGAGCGAAGCGTGGAGTCGAAGCTTTGATGATTTTGTTTTTAGAGCCACACACACGCATACACAGACGCGAGTCATTTAATTACGATAAACTCTGTGTTGTGTTTAATTTCAATAGCTTATGTAGGAAATAAGCGCAAACGTGGCATACAATAACCAACGACCAAGCTGCAAAAACTTGAACTACGCGATGAACCTTTTGTTTGAAGCTGTTCCCACTAATCGATTTTGTACTCTGGCTCTCTCCTGTAACGGATGCATGCTCATCTCCAAACGGTACCGTCTCTCTTGGACGCGCTCATGTAATGTCCTTTATAGAGGAGATTCAAGAAACAAAAAAAAAGAACCGTGGACCATCCATGGGCCAAACTATTGTTTTGGTCGGTTCGTACAGCACGCTCTCCGGTTTCAACACCTTGCGCCAGGCACTCTTTTCCGTTCGAACGCCCGTTTGCCCCGGTGGCGGCCGCAGAGAGCGAAGAGCAGCAAACCAAAATCAATATCTTTACATCGACGGGGAGGGGAAAAACACAATAATGATGAAGAGAAAGGCAAAAGGAGCGCCTGCCCCCTTTGGTATTTACGTCAGCAGACGGCAAAGCCTCGGCAAAGCGTGTTAGCCCAGTAAGCGCCAAAAGACGTCAACAAGCGGAAAAGCACGGGCACGCCGTGTGCCCGGTTGCTTCCCGGATTGCCTGCAGTCACTCAGCTGCTCCTAAGCGCTCCGACACCGAGCCTATACCCCCCCGCACTGCCTCCACCCAGCCGGAAATTGGCTTCGCAAAAACCTAGCGCAACGCTGTGTGCGTGTGTGTGTGCCGAGTGACCGTGCGAGCGCTTAGGACGCCACTCAGCATCCTCGTCCAAGGTCATTGATATGAATTTATTAATTGGATATCTACTCGTTCGGCTGCTCTCCGGAATGTACAAACACGCAATCGAAGCCATACACACACACAAACACACAACCATACACTTTGACAACGTAAACTTGGGTTGACTTGAAGCTTGAAACAAAACAACTCTAGTTTAGACCAATTTGGGGAAGAATATCTATTCCTACCACCTAGAAGTCCCCGACGAGCTCACTAATACTACGCACCGTCGTCGCATTGGCAAGGGACTCGTGCAGTTGCTGTATCATCCACGTGCTATCCGTGAGCAGTGGGCTTTGCACGTAGTGCTACCCTTCGAATGGTAAAAGTGTAGCTTTGAACGCACAGTTACAAGCACGGAGTGGGTGGCTATGGGGCAGAGTACGATGCGTGTAATCAACTGTATCGTCGAATGAAACACATGGACCACAAAAAAAACGCGTAACCAACTGCACACACAGTGCTTACTGACGTCAGGACATCACACCACCAAGTGACACACACGACTCGTACTTAACACAGACACCCAACATATGGAGAGAGAGAGAGAGACTGGTAAAGATAATGTTAAGTTCAAGCACTCGCTCGCACAGTTTTTACACCGCATCAACTCCATCATTAAATCGCAATCACCTGAACCGATGACGTGGATGGCGTTACGCCCTGTGAGCTGAATGAGTAGGTGTCTCCACCGTGCTTAAAGCGAATTGAAACTGCTTTCGAATAGTCTGAGCCTCTGCACCAGAATGACGTTGTGTAGTCAAAAGATCTTGTCGAAATTTTCAATCTGTTCACACATGTTGCAGTACTGTTGGGTTCGGAACCGTATCCTGACGGCTCGAATGGAAAATATTACAATCAGGTATGATGCCGCAACACAGGCAGGCAAGATGTGCCATAATCTTATCTGCTACCACTAGCTGCTATCGCTCTCCCAGGAGGGGATAACAGAGCAGCAGCTTTTAGAAAAGCATCCGTGACCACCGTATGCCCGATATCGAACGGCTCGCACCGAAACGGCTTCAATCCATTGTGTTACGACCCAGAAACATAATTCTATCATCGGCAAACACAGAGCTGCAGAGTTGGAAAGGGGCAAATGGGGCCGGGGAGGGCTCATGCACACATTATTACTATTACTGTACCCGTATCCCGTCAATAATGAAATTTATAACGGCAAATAATTTACGAGCTCCGGCCACTGCAAAACCGCGGCACAGGGGAGGCGCAGCGTGAGGAGCAAACTTTCACCCCAAAAAATAGGCCACCTAGAGGGGGAAGGGGGGGACTGAACTGCAACGTGAAAAGAAAAGACCCTTTCCTGCCACGGGCCTTTCCTCCCCGTTCTCCTGCCGCCCGTTCTGTTACACAAAGATACTGCAGTAGCGCCATCAGATACTGCCGATGTGTGTCGGTTTTCTGGCTGATACCGTGCCGCCAACGGGCCACACTGTGCAGCCTGTGCTCGCAACATACAAGGGGCCCCAGACTAACAATTGCATGCCTCCGGGACATCGGGCTGGTGGGACGGTGGGATGGCAAAATTGCAAACTGAACTGTGCAGCAGTGTCGAGCGAGCGGGCGAGCGAGCGGGCCAACGAATCGAGCGAAACGTCTCGGCAGCACAAAGAAACCACCTCCACCGGTACACGTACCCCCTTGTGGTAAATGGTAGTTGACAGTTTCTTTCCAATTTTACCACACACACACACTCGGGTCCTACTGCGGGCACGTGCATCCTACTGTACTGTGGAGAACCCGGGTACCCGTCGAAAGCGAGGCAAGTGAAATGCAACAACGGCCAAAAGCCAATTGACGATGCAATGAAACGTGCACCTCGCGTACATGGAAAGACGCTTCGGGTGAAGCCACTTAGTCAGCGACAGCGAATCTGAACAAAAGGGCGGGTAGAAAGGTCGGCGAAAGGAGGAGGAAAGGGAAGGAGGGGCAGGGTTGTAAAAAAAAACTCCATTACGAGGCACACTGACAGGAACGTTCAAGGCAAAGCCGGGCCAAAGCTTCGGCTGCGTGGAACAAAGTAACCTTCTCGAAGTAGCGGTCCACACCGCTTCCAAACAGTCGCACCGCCCATTGACGTTGCGTCCGCCATTTTAAGGTGACTGTTTTGCGTATGTGTCTGTCTGCCTGTGTGTGTGTGTGTGTGTGTGTGTGTGTGTGTGTGTGTGTACATGTGCTACAGTAATTTTCTTCGCGATAGGTTTTTTTTGTTCGTTTGTTTTCCATGACACCAGGCAGAATCTGGTGCTTCGTCGCAAGACACGAGACGAGAGCGCCGGTCCTGACCTACAAAAACCTTGGAGGAACAAAGCGAATTAAGGGAGGAATTAAAGGCGACTGGATGTTATAGGGCTGCGCTGCCACAAGTACTGGAATCATATGTGTGTGTGTGTGTGTTTGTGACCCAGACAAATAAATTGTTCACCAAGTGCCCGAAAATAGGTTCCTTTTGAGCAAACTCAATGTCCTACAGCACACGACCAGTGCGAGATCAATGAAAGCACAAGCGAATGGTACACTAGCGGGTAAAGTGTTTGTTTACGTAGGATTTCAATAGCCTTCAAATGAACCTTACACTATAGATACATTCCCCATTCCCGCCGAAAGATGTATCTTCCTACGACCGGGACAAACCCCTCACCTAGACGTCCTACACAATCCGAGTGGTACAAATTTAACGTTGGAGTCGGCTTTCAGCTAATTAGCTGGTATGCTAAATGTCATCGGCAGCCTACGCGTCACCTGGCTTGGCCTGGCTTCCGACCAACATCGCTCCGAGATGATCATCGGACGCGTGCTTACGCATTAAGCTTGACACTTTAAACATTAGCGTGCGAGCATGTTTCATACCTACAGCAACTGCCTTACGCAAACGATTCAATAGGCTACAATCACTTCAACGTAACAGTCGTGGGCTTCTTCTAGAATAGAATCCTTCGCCCAGGTACGAGCAGTACCGAGCAGGGAATATTTTTTAAACCGAAAGTAGACTGTTCTTGCCAACTGTTTGCCTCCATTGGGCGTCAGAAGGAACTTTTAGCTAAGTGGCCTCGTTTCGTCTAGAACAGTGGCTGCATCATCGACACAGGGAGCGCTACAGTTTTGGGAGGGCTATTTGGTTTGCTTATAACGAATTTTGAATTCCAAATCATAGCGACAAACAGAAAACAAAAAATCGGGACGAGAACAACAGGGAAAAGGGCATAGAAACAAAAGCACAAGAGGAAACACACCTTTCGGAAAAGCTAGCGCTAGCCGCAGAAACAAATGGTACCGAAACCGAGACCGAGAAACCAAAGAGCAATAATTTGGAGCGCGAAAAATACACATACACGTACCGCGCGTGTGAAAAGAAGATGAAACGAACGAAAGAAAAAGACGTGAAAACAGATAAAAGATCGCAGGAAGATATTCACGCTTCATGGTGAAGCCCTCCTTCCCGAGGGAGGAGGCCGACTTCATCCCAACCACTCTCCTTCCGATGAAGCGTGCTCTCCTCCTTCTCCTCCTCCCTGCGTTGCCGCGTTGAGGGGGGGTCATCGGTCACGACACCGAACTTACCTTCGAACTCCGGCGTGGAGCGAATGTCCTCGTCGGAGCTGCTGAAGGAGCGTTGCTGGGGCAGGTACGGGCCACCGAGCGGTCGCTTGTGCGATTTCGTGGGCTCCGGTGGTAGGTGCATACCGCCACTGCCAACACCGCCCCCTCCGCCTCCCATGCCGCTGCTACCGTGAGCCGAGCTGGACTGGAGCGACTCGGCGTAGTGCTGCTGCTGCCTCGGATGCACCAGATGCGGATGGGTTCGCATGAGATCTTCGATTTCGCTCTGTTCGGGAGGGGGTGAAGAGACAAATGTCACACACAAACCCTCAGGCATGGTGGTGTAGACCGCCAACCGACCCGACTTACCTGATAGTAGCTCGGATCATCGTGCCCATAGCCGCCGCCACCGGCATGGGTTATGTGCACCTGCGGAGTCATCGAATGCTGACCACCGTACGGACCACCACCACCGCCACCATGATGCATCGGTGGCTGGGGAAGCTGCGAATGCTGCCCGTAAGGGCCACCGCCGTAGCCCTGCTGGCCTGCCCCCGGCCGGCCACCGTACATGCCGCCCACCTGCCCGTGGCCCATCTGCTGCATCCGGCCGATCTGCTGCTGGTGATGGCCGGGCGACATCATCATGTCCATCCCGCTGCCGTCCGACTGGGACAGCCGGCGGGTCGGCGGATCCTGCTGGCTGTACTGCCGGCGCAGCTGGCTGTTGGCCCGCTGCATCGGATTGTTCTCCTTCTCTGCCGCGCTGCGGGCCCGCTCCAGCTTCGGACGCTTGTCGGAGGGATCGTGCGGATCGAGCATGGTTTGGGGCAGCGTCTGGATGGGTTGGACAGCAGATTAACACCAGGTTTCGGGGGTATGTAGTAGGTGAAGAATTACTTACCCTCGGGTCGCCTTCCTGTCTTCGTATCACACCGTCCGGGCTGGTGCTTTTGTTCATCCACTGACCCGTTTTCGACAGCAGCTCTTGCTTTTTCCTACACACTATGCACACCCATATGACCTGCAGGGGGAAATGGTATGGATCAAGAGCAGAAGAGAGCACTTTAGTCAGTTTAGCTTCAAAAAGTATATTGATAAGCTGTAGAAGAATGGTTTTAAACGGTTTTTAACATGTGTGAATGATATTTGCACCTTTTAAATACTCGTTCAATTCCTTCAGGGTATTATAGTGTTTTCCAGGAGGTCTCATTGATGTGGGACACTTCCTTGACTTTTTCTAATGGGAAGTTATATTCATATGATGGAAATTGGACTCTATTTTGGACAGGCTTGTTGGACATTCCTATTAGATTTGTCCAACAAGAGTGCTGCAGAGTACAATTCCTATTACATTAAGTTAATTTCTTATAAGAAAGAGTCAATAAAGTGTCCCACAGCTATGAGAACTCCTGGAAAACCCTGTATCACCCAACTGCCATTTGATCAATCCGAAAAAAGCACTTTTTCCACACTAAGTACAACAATTCAAGAAACTGCCACCGGCAAACGACAAAAGCACACGCGACCTGCACCTGCAGCGAGCACAACTGTGCACCGGCGAGCACAACTGGTGTATAAATTTTTAAATTTGATTTTATGCACTGCACTTCCCTCTCCCCAAACGCCGCTCTCAAGTGTGCAAAAGGGGACAGCAAGTCCCCATCTCAGTTTATCACGAGCGGTGCCGCTTCCAGCCCGACGTGCGTTGTTTGGATGCCAAACAGTGCCAACGGAGCGCGCTGCGTAACATGAAATATTAAGCATACGCCAAAGTGCGACCCCGAAACGCTTCGTTTTTTTCCCCACTCATGCGATTGGGTGCACACCGCCCTTTGGCACGTCCTGTCCATCACTTCGCACGCTTCATTCATTCGGGAAGGGGGGGGGGGGGGGCACTTGGGGCCGCATTACATTTGCTGGGTCAGCCAGCAAATCTCCTGCGAGACAACGCCGAGAAGACGTAACGCCCCTTACCCCGAGCCGTGTAGTGAATGGAAACGCTCGTTGCAGATTTTGGGGCGCCCTGTTCCACTTCCCATTCCAGAATGCCAATGGCCTGGGTGGGCAGTGAAATTAGTTTTCCAATGATCCAATTTCGAGTGACCGCGAACGAGGAAATTGGGACGACCGTCCTTCGGAATGTCCTTTGGAGCCAAAATAATAATTATTACTTCCATTCGTTCGTTCTTCGCCTCACAGCATTGCACAGAGGAAATGAATCCAACCGCGTCCAAGTAGCGTTGGCCGGGTGTCGAGTGCCGTGCGTGTGTGTGTGTGCAAAGTGCAGTGCCACTTCAGCTTTTTCGTCATAATTCATCGAAGCCGGCAGAGTTGAACGGCAAGTCGCCACCCGGTCGTTTTGTCGCTCCGTCGTCATTCGCCCACGGAGCACCAATACAGCGGGCGTGTATCGGGCGTGCGTTTGAATACTCCGTCAAACGAAAGACAGTCGGAGCGGGGTTGGCACCAGCAGCAGCAGCAGCAGCAGCATCATCGTCCTCCTCATCGTCCTGGGGCCGCTAGACAGCCGCTAGATAGCTGCCGATTGGTGATGCCGCCGCGTAGCATATGCGGATTGGATTTTTGGAGAAAACTGGCACCAGCATTCTGGGCGCCTATGCTGATGAGGCAGCCACAGCTAGCCTGCCCAGCCCAGTTGCCGCACGCGTGCCACATTCGAATTCGGCTGCTCGTCTCATGAAACGGAACATAATGAAACCGTCCGGCTAGACACAGTGCATACCGAGACGCGCATCGAGACAAAGCGTGGCAGAAGCTGGTCGACTGGTTAAACACAAAGGGACGGAGCGGCATCGAGTGGCGACGGCCAGCGGGTACTTAAAATTATGTTCACTTATACATATCCCCACACGCGGCCAAATCGGTTTGCCAGCGAAAGGCCGGATTGAAGCGGAAAAATTATGACCCATGTAAATGGCAGCCGACAGTGTGCCGTGCGCCGTGCCAAACGGGCTGGGCCGCACATTAGTGAACTCAATGCTCATTGTCTTCCAGCGATGGCATACGACGAATCGGTTCGCCGCGTTAGAGTGTCGCCTAAATGCGTGCGAGTGGGACGATCGTTAACGCAAGGCAGGGGACGGCCTTTCGGATTCGCCGTTCTGCAAATCTGCCCGGTTTCTGTTCGTTCATAAATCAAAAATCAATATTCTCCGGTCGGGAGCGCGGCACGGATGGCACGGAGGTGCGCTGGGGCGTTCGGGTTTGGGAAGCTCCAAGGCGAAAGCTCTTTCATGCATCGAAATGACGTCATTTCATTCATTCGCATTTCTTTCGGCAAACGTGGGTGTGCGTTTACGAGCGCAGCGGGGAACAGTCCTCCCGGCCCACCGAAACGGGCCCTGGTCAAACCGCGTGGGCGCAAGGGGTGGGGGCAGAGTGGGGAGGATGGGGCAAGAAAAACGTGGTAAAGTTTTCATCTTCGATGACTTTCCAGTTCACAAAAGCGGGCGGGTGATGTTGCGTTACCTCCTCGTGCGCGCGTGCTCACGTTTTTTTTGTTGTTCCCTGTCTTTTTTATCCGTCTTGCCGAAGCCACTGCTCTGCTTTTCCCCATCTCTGTTCGGTGTTGAGGAGGAAGGGGGGTTTCTTGTATCGCCTGTGCCGTCCCCATGAGTTGGCTGATGTGTTTCTAAGGAATCCTCGATCAATAAGCCTTTACTGAGGCTTGTTGTTCTGCTTTGCTGTCTGAGTGTTTGGTGTCGCTTGTTTCGAGCGGGACTTACAACGTTTCTAACGGCAGAGGCAGCAGCAGCAGGAGTGTGAATAAATACTTTTTTAAGCATATCTAGAGTTGGCAAAACATATATGTAAGTCAAATGAAAGTGCTCCTGTAAAAGCAGAGGTTCAATTCCCTTTAGACGCGAAAACTGAAGACGTAGAACACCAGTTTGCCTAAGTAAATCAATAAAATTGCCCGAAAAACTCCTCTCTTTTTTCCCGTTGCTGCTCCTTTAGTTACTCGTTTATGCTTGTGACACCATCGACCAGTGCGGTTAGAGAAAGTTACCCATCGAAACCCGTCTCCCGCCCCTGTCTTTACAACTTACCTTATTGTTGCGTAGTGTTACTTTGCCACCGCATTTGGCACAGCAGCGAATGTTGCAGTAGTGACAGATGTGCCCGATACCGTCCGCGAACTTTGTCTTCAGGCAGATGTGACACGTGGCCTCCAGCTCGACCCCGGCCTTCTTCTGTTGCTCCGACTTTTGCCGGATCGAGTCGACAAGCGTCGCCACCTCGTCCTGCTTGCGCCTGCATTTGGAGAAAAAAAGAGATTTGGAAGCGTGTGAGCAGGTTGAGACAAAAAGCGTCCTTTCCAGTGACGGAAAAGTAAAGGGAAAGTTCTGCTAAACCACTCCTATTCTTAGATTTGTTATCGTAGCAAAAAAAACGATACATTTTCCGCCTTCCGCACGGGATGCGTTATTGATTCGCACCACATGTCTGGTGCCTTTTTGTGCATTAAAATTGCAAAGTAATTAAATGCGTTCATGATACAACGCAAGAACCTGAGGCCGGTGCATGAATAATTGAGTTTTAAATTTGTTTTTACGTGATTGTGTCATGTTTTTTCTCACTTCACAATACTGTGCCCGCATAGGAATGGTGAGTATTTTTTGTTTACTTAAACAGATTGGAACGTCAGCTACTCGTTTGATTGTATATCGATTACAAATCACATGCCCGACAGCATGCAAAGCGACCAGAGCCGAACACCGAAGCGTACCGCATGTGATTATTTATTTATTTATTTTTAACCTTCCAAGCGGTGGTAATTTGAAATTAATTGCAGTACTTTATAACTGTCGTGTGTGTGTGTGTTTTTTTTTAATTTTACTAACTGCATAAGATTCGCCCCATCCGTCTTACCGCATAATCTCGTTCTCCCGTTCCTCCTCCTGCTTTTGGCGCATCATCACTCCCTCGATGATGGCCCGTTCCTCCTGCGTTAGGTGCGACAGATCGGGCATGTCGTCCATTTTGCTCTCCGGTTGATGCTAATGCACCTTTTGATCTGTGAACTGTGAAACTGTATCCTGTTTTTTTTCTCTCTCTCTCTCGATTTGTCACACTGTCCCCGCTCGTCACTCTTCACAAAACACCAAACCACTGTAGCCTGAGGTACGAAAACATCGATTCACACCTTGTTTATTGATAAACCGGCCACCTGGCAGGCTGCAGAATGGCCAGTTTGTCTTGCAAATGGAACTACACTGCTTCTACGCCTCACTATCGGTACACGCTTGTATCACAAACGACACTTGCTGCAAATCAATATTTCACTTTCATCTGATTGATCTTTATGTCACATTTCAACCGTTTTTCTTACATTCGATGGTGAAACTGGGGTTTTATATGTGTTTTTTCCTGTTTCTTGCGAACAACACTACCTACACTGAGATATGCACTGTGTATATTGGCTTAGTGTATGTGTTTTGTGCACTGTAGCAGTGTTTTGTGGTTTGCATTGGAACTTCCGCACTTTTTGCATACGTTTTTTGCACGACACTGTATCTGCACTCTCCACTCACTGGTTCGGTCACACTGATCTCGCTTAAATATTCATTGTTGTTCAAACTTTACAATTTCACGCACTGGTTTCACAACACCACCGACAACCCCCGTCAACACTTTTTCTTCTTACGAAACAGATCGGCAAACGATGGCTCGTCAATTGCGCGACCCATACCGTTCGGCCAGTATTGATGCCGGTTCGTCACTTGCGGCTCGCCGCTTGCATCGAGTTCACTGCTGCAGCGATAGTGGATCGCGATCGTTCCCACTCGGCAGCACAATCTTCCGGCAGCACACCATGCTCGGTCCGGGCGCACTGGGCTCACTGACAGGCCATGATGGCTAGAACCGTCGTCGTCGTTATCGTCACCGTTGGCTACACTGGAGAATCGAATGTCGCGGTTGGTTTGGGTGAACATCTTCTCAGCACAACGTCACCGGAGGATGTGGGTTGCTGTCGCTGCGGGTAGTGCCAGTTGATGAGGATGCTGCTGCTGCTACTGCTGCTGCTACTGCGCAGCCCACCAACCGATAACAATCGCTTGCCGTCTAACGCAAAGGCCAGCGATGGAAGCTGTGGCGTGTTGCCAAGTCGGCACCACCGACCTACCAACGGCTCAAGACGTATGATGCATGGTTAGCTGTACACTGTGCTGGGTTGACTGGGTTGGTTCGTTGGCTTTCATTATGAATGGATCGAATACTGCTTTGTTAGTGTAGCGGCTGAATGGGGGAGGTGAATGGGATGAAACAAAGCAATCGATTATTAGGTTGTGTTGATGCGGTGATTATTGAGAGATTTTATTGGTTAGGGAAGCTAGAAACTAATTACTGTTTTACTCTTAACAACAAGGCGCAAAAAGATTGAATAGATCATGAAATACCAAGCGTCTCCATTCACTTCATAAAAGACCAGGCGTCTCCTTCAGGCTTTCGTTTGGTCCTGAATGCTTCTGATTGATACAAACAATGCTAATACTGATCTAAAATTTCAATAACAGCTCCAAAGAAGTACACAATCTGTTTCAAATAGTGGAAAGAAGCAGGTTAAAGCACATCTATTTTGAAACAGTATCTGGTCTGTATTTCTACGCTAAATGGCAACATTTTTTAGACCATTCTTACAGGCAAACGAGATCATTGATTCTCGGCTCGGCCGTTGTTACGCGAGCCGTACGTCACGAGCTTATCTTGCATGTACGTAACGATGCGAACGCTCGCACACAATCGCCCCTCTGCTCACTAGTGTAATAATATGCGTGAGTTACTGAAACTCTAACACAAAATCTAACTTCGCCCTATCCAAGTGATAAATTCGTGCTGCTGTTCGTATTAACCAACAACACTCAACGCTCAGAGGCTCTCTACACTCACGGTTTTATTCGTGAGTGTCATACAACGATAAATAACAATAGAGAAGACGAAGAAAAAAAGAGAACAACACGCCGACCGAAAACCCTTGCTAGCTTTCCCATCATTTAGTGCACTGTCAGCTTTCTTCTCGCATCGCTCTCACCCACCTTTCACCCCTCTCTCTCTCTCTCTCTCTCTCTCTCTCTCTCTCTCTCTCGCTCTCTTTTTGATTCTATTTCTCTTTTTCAAAGCCTCCCGCACCCGACGCCTACCTTCCCCCTGTTCGTTTGGCTGGTTGAAGTGTTTTCGCTTAGTTTTTTTTTTTTGTTGGCCGCAAATGGAAAGTCAATTTTCATTATCGGCGCATGCTCCGATGAACTGTGAAAAATGTGAAAGAGCGTGAAAGAGCACACTACAAGCTCGGCTGAGCAGCCAGCACTCAACTATGGTGCGGGGCGGATAGAAAGCAACTAATCGGTGAGTGCCACTTGCATTTTCGGTGAAATATTTCAGTGAGCTTTGCAAGCGCTCATGCCACACATAAACACTCACGTCGATTAAAAGTGAGATGAGATGGTGCGACTCACTATCAGTCGGAACAAACGTTGCACTTGCTTTACTTTGTATTATTAAACATGCTATAATTTTCTAAAATTTGTTTTAATTTTAAGGGTATTTTGTTCCTCAATTTCACGTGGTATTTGGTTAGTGAACAATGCTGCTAACTATAAAGCAGGTAATGGTTAAACACACTACACTAATACAGCCTTCTGCACAAAACCCCAGCTCTGCTTACCTTCACTACTGTTCGCTGCACTTTGACGCCTTACGGAGGATAAAGCTTTGATATGGTTTCCATTTTTTCCTTGCGAAATCACACTTCTTTTTGCCACCCAATGCTGACCGCTCGTGCATGATCCTTAGCCCTTGAGCTTTACATAGTATCGACCACTTTCGTTGTACCACAAATGCACTAAACCCATTGTACCTTGAACTTGCACTTTGACCGCTCAATGTATTGTTTTACTTCATCGTTTCTACTCATTTTTGATATTCCTGCGAATTTCGGATCCTAGCATATGTGTGTTTAGATGCATTAGTGCAGCTTTGCACACTCCCACTGTATGATGCACTGCAAGGGAATGGGTAATCGATGGATGGATTTTTACAATTTCCATCTCATTAACAGACAGATTAGTCGATGCAATGACGACGGCGGCGACGGTTGCAGCAGCAGCAGTTGCAATCAATGATTCGATCAGTCAGCACGCACTCGTCGTCGTCAGCCATCTCGCCATGGGGCAGAGTACGGGATTCACTCACTTCACACACCGATTAGCACAGCGCATTCACATTCACACACACAGCACCAACACTACCATCGCAGAAGGAAACTGCACCAGCTGGCGCTCCTTTGTTTGGCGACACACACAGAATGGCGATATGGAGAAACTGGAGTCTGTATTTCACGTACACTTTTTTGTTGCGAAAAATGCGTTTCACTGCTGAATTACACCGACGTCGACGCTACTACGGATGCATTTGCCTGTATAGACGTAGACGTAAGAACGCAAAGGGTTAGATATTGCTTGATTGGGCACAAAAGAAGACAAAGGCATTTTGATAGTATGAAAAGAAATGATCTGCTCAACACTCCCAAACCAAAAAAGGTACAATCGGAGGTCAGACCAATCGAACATATGGAGGAAGAAATGCGTCAGTCTCCCTAACATCACACATTGATACGAACGATACAAAGGGACGGCACCAAGAGACAATTCTAAAATTACAAATAGTTAACAACCTTATCACCATTAGTTACTATTAAACTATTCACCCGTTAGCACAAGATGCAACACCAACAGTAAACTCACGATTAGTTTTCATCAAAGAAACACTTCCACCACACTGAACTGAACGCAAAGTGCCAATCCCGCAAATGCACTTTATAATACACCGTCCTGGGTTGGACTCGGGAGATGAGCTGTTAATCGCTTGAAAGAAGAACACACACTTACACACACACACACACACACACTGTCTATTCGTTGTCAAAGGCCAACTGATTCACGCTGGCTCACACCATCATCCGTACGGCCGTACATCTCACACGCCAGTGAGAAGTGGTGAAAAGATTTCACCGCTTTCACCCACCACTACCAGCGTCTACTACGGCTGTGTTGGGTCCGTTGCTACAGAGCCCACCTTTTGTGCATGAGAATGCACAAATCAAAGCACTGATTAGCTTCGTTGTAGTTCGGTTGAAATGTAAATGTGTATGATTTGCAAACACTCCCAGTGGTCCAACACTTCGTGGCCGTGGCTGCTTCTGCACCACACCACACTCCATCAAGTCCTTCCGTTGCGTTTGTTATCGCTCACTTCCTGCGTTGCGTGAGCGTTAACGACTGATAACAGGCTAATACTAATACTAAGGCGAAGCAACTAGATGATGGATATTTGTGTCTCTGTTGTTGCTGTTGTTGCTGCGGGAAATCAGTTTTCATCCGATTTCGTAAGCAAAGCAAACAGGGCCTCGTGTCTGCCATACTGTCCGTGTGGTCCCGGTTTATGTGTGTGTGTGTGTTTGGGGTGGGAAATAGCGCTTCACAGTAACACGGGCGATTTACGATCGACAGCCCTCTCCCCATATGTGTGTGTGTGTGTGTGAGATAGTGGTAACGCTAGTATTGGTGGCAACTTTAAGCATTCAACTACGAAAGCGTCGCTCCGCACCCGCCCCAGCTCCTCCGCTGCTGCAACTGCGGCAGCCAGAGCAGTGAGGACAGTGAGCTGGTAGCTGTAGGCGTAGGGCATAATAATTGCTTCACGAGCGTTCCTGCGAACGTCACGGCGGCGGCGTCGTCCACCGCGTGGGTGGCGGCCGCCCGTTTCGGTCGGGGTCGGGTGTTTGTTGTGCGCGTGTGTAGTTAACCGCTGCGTTCCGCCTCCCCCCCTGCACCCGGCGTTGGCCGGCCATGCCATGGACTGGCAGGCTGTACGGTGCGGGCAGAAACGGTGCGGCGGCGCTCTGTGATAATAGGCTGCAGGCCGCAGAGCTAGAGCAAGAGTGCCGACCATCCAGCCCCAAAATGACGGGGAAAGGTTGAAGGCTAGCGTCTAGGAGCTTAGGTGTAGTGCCACAGTGGATGGGGACCATTTTTTTGTTTTTATTCTTTCGCGTAGCTGAGGACGATTGTTTGGAGGGGTTGGATGAGGAATTGGTGCGAAAGGGAGGGCAGGAGAGGGTGTCGTTTTTTACCATGTTTGGAAAGTGGTTTGGCGTATGCGTTTCGCTCCCTGCTCCCTACCAGCTTGACAATGAAGATAACGCTGCCAAACGGTCGTTTGGGGTCACCAACACCGTTAATGCTGCGGGGGGAAGCGTACGCGTACGTCATTGTGAAGTGAAGGAGGGGGAGGTGGAGTGGCCGGGGAGTCACTGCGTTCGAATGTCGAGCTACAGTGTGGAATATAGGTCAAAAGTCCAAAATTGTTGGGAAAATTTTCAAGTTTTCAATACAATCAAAATGGGTTAATAACTAGTTTTGGTAAAACGGTCGTTACACTGTTGGATGGAACTAAGTACCTTCTGCTCCTAAGCACTATCCCCTGCTTTTTGTCCCTTTTGTGGATGTTAAAATGGTTCTTTTTTATCTTTTTTAATTCTTTGTTTGCTTGCCAGCAAGATTTGAAACAAATTCGATTAGAAGGATCATACATTGACGCCTTTTTATGTCGATACACACAAACACACACACACACACTACGAGCGCCTTAGATCGATCCTTAAACTTCCTCTTAACCCACATCAATGCAACGAAAGGGGGGGGGGCGATAAAATCATACAACTTAAAGCACAACCCATCTGCGAATCGGGCAGTTGGGTTTGGTTTTGTTTGTTTTTTGACATTGGCAATGCCGTTCGCCAACACCGCCGTCAAGCCAAACGGCCTGCTGCTTCGGCAACTGTACACGCACAATAAAAATCAAACTTATACATTCGGATGGGGACTAGCGTGTCACATGATGCATATGTTTTCACGTTCACGTACGTAACAACACACAAAACCCTCAATTTATTGTCCCACATTCTACAGGGCAAAGCCCGGCGACCCTATGAAGAGGTGCTATCGATCTCCGATACAGGTATAAACATTGGCAGCCAGCCGACGGTTTTGATAACTCCAATGCGTGGTGGCTTGCGCCATCGCACAGACAGGTGGCTCCGGTGCTGGTATGCTACGATACACGGAATATGATTGAATTTGTTCGATCTCTCTCTCTGCCTCTCTATAACGGTGCGGTGGTACAATATGGTTGCAGTCTGGCAGGCGCTAGCGTACAACAAACGGGCAGACCGGACGAACGAGTCTGAATGGTGTGGAGCGTCCTCATGCCAGAGTGGTGAGTGGTGGTTAATCTATACTCACCTTGTCAACTATTAACCTGCTCTACCCTATTACACCCCATTATGAGCGATTTTCAACACACCACGCTATCTATCATATGGCTTTGCTGGCCTTCCTTCGTCCAGGCAACACTTCTGTATTTTTATCCCGAAGGCAACCACCATCACTATCGCTTGCTACGTTTTCGACGGCAAACGTGGATGTTGCAGGATGGTGGCACAGGACCGGACACTAACGTGACACTAATTCCATCCCTAAGTGATTTTTCTTCATTTAAAACACACACACACACACACACAGATCGTCGTGTTCAAACAAGGAGCTGCCAGGCAGCAACAGAGAAAGGACATACGAGCTATCTCGGCATTGCATCGTACACTCCCTCTCACCCAGCCCGCCCCGTGTTGCATGGCGAGGGATAGATGGCGAGTATCCTGCGAGTGTGCGATACTACCACCACCACCACCACCACCACCACCAGCAGCTGCCAGCTTTCTATTGGCGGGCTATGGGCGGCCGGGAGAGCTCCGGGAGAGCAGCAGTGCGGGTTTGTCGTTCGCTCTCTCGCGCGCGCACACACACGCTGCTCCTTCACCACAGGACACACAGGGATGATGAGCGTGTAGCAGAGGGAATTGCAACAATGGAAAAGAAAATTCACACACACACACACACACACTGAGATAGAGAGATGAAAGTTTTGCTCCGCGCTCTTTCGCTCTCTCTCGCTCTCACACACAGTGACAGGAACGCGCGCGCACACACAATCCACTAAACAGATAGCGCGAGCAGGGGGAGAAAGGCAGAAGAAAAACGAAAAAAGAAAGGAGGAAATGGCAGGGAGCGTTTGTGGAAGGAAAAGCTGCTTCCACTGCTGATATCCTTCCACACACACACACACGCACATGCACACACATATTGAGAGTTTTTTTTTCTGTTCACACAATATTTTCCACCAGTTTTGCCCGTATGTTTTCTTTCCATTTCTTGGTAGTTTTTTTTTCCTTCTCATCCACGAAAAACCCTCCCTTCTCCCGCTGGGGGCGCTTCTGGGCAGGGTTCGTTATGGAGGTGCCTCCAGGTGCGGGTTACTGCAGCACCGCTTGGCACGAATTTGTGAAGGTGAGCTAGATTTTTCTGTCCCAAGCGAAGACAGGACGGTCGGACGGTGCTGCAAATGAAGCGTTTTTCCCCCCACCGCCTTGGGCAAGCATGTGCAGGGAGGGAGGCAGGCTGGCAGGCAGGCAGGAGCAATCTGTTGGACACCTCCTCTCTGGCACACCCGGGGCCCAGGGTTGTGGGGAAGGGGGCGGGGTGGCTTTTCGGGTTGGCAAGATGGCATATGCACTGGGTCACTTCAGCAAACCACTTGGTGTTGTGGGAGGCCGGGGGGGGGGATTGCAGCAGAAGGGTTTTTCAAATTTTCACTTCACTTATCACTTTTTGCCTTAGCCTCCTTCCTCCAAGCTAACCTTCCTCTCTCCCGGGTAAGCAGTAAGCTGCAGTTCCCTGCAGGATCTGTGTGCGTGTACGTGAGTGTGTGTGTGTGTGTGCGTGTAGGCTCTCTATATGTGTGTGTGGATGTGAGTTTGCAAAATTGCTCCAAATTCCAGAACAACCAGGAAACACCACATCACATGCTGCCCTTTTCCTGTCCCCATCGTTTTTCTTCCCTCCCCCTCCCACCCCCCAATTCTGTTTTTTCTTCACTGGGTCCGGGGGAGGATTTTTCACATTTATTTTAAACACACACACACACACTGTGGTTCGGGTGAAAACAGATATCTATGGCCAGTCCAAACAGCCCCTCTCCCCCTCACTGTCACTATGATCGACCTCCTGCCTCTCCCCGCAGTCACCGATCTCACTCTAGATTATCTTACCGAGCAGGCACACATACGCACACACACACACAATCAAGCACACGCGGAGGGATTGTGGGAGTCATTGTTTCGTGTGTGTGTGTGTGTACCCCTCTCCCTTGCAGAAGATTACAGGGAGTGGAAGAGATTAGAAAGAAACACAATTGAAAAAAACACATACACACACACGCACACCCGCACAATTGGTGAATTGGAACAGTTGCACAAGGTACCAGAACGCAAGGAACACTGGAGCGCTGAAACACTGGAGCCTCCCAAAAAAGGGCCAAACCCGCTTGGCAAACGGGTTTCGCCTTCCGTTTCCGATTCCGCCCGTAACGGGGTCCGGGATTTGTGACGGCTGCGACGAGCGTAGTGGAAAATCCGCCTGTGTGCCCGTGTGTGGTGCACGCACACCGCGAGAAGCTCGAGGAGAAAAGCGATTTGGCCTGTACGCTGGTCGCTACTGATGGCTGGATCGCCCCAAATTGGTTTCACCCGAAAAAATTTTCACCACCAAGACGAGAGAGAGAGAACGGGTGAGAGAGCGAGAGAGCCACACAAATTTCGAGACTTCTTTTGTGTGTGCGAGCCTTGCTGCTCCTATAAAATACAATCACGCGGCGCTCTCTCTCTCGTTCAGCTCTCTTCAATTGCCAAATCTCATCGTGGAGGGCAAATCTGGTCTGATGTGTGAGGGGGTATGAGCGATGAGCAGCAGCAGTTGAAAGTTTCAAAATGGACAGTTTCATAGAAGGTGGTGTGTTTTAAGGTTTGCATTGAAAGAAGTGGAAACGAAGCGATAATATGAGGATAAAAATAATATGATATTACAGTTAACAATATGATAGTGATCAGTTTCCAATGTTAGCAGCATTATTCAACACTCACGACGTGTTTTTCAACCCCTGTCATATACGTTTAACAGTTGCGTTAGTGAAAAACATGTGGCGAACGTTCAATAATACTGTTCTGATTGGTAACTGATGTAGAAGACAGTATACAGTCAGAATGCAACAGTTGAACGCTTTTTAATTGAACGCTCGATAGTTGGCTGATAGTTCAATTAAAAATCATGCGTTTGTATGAGAAAAACCGGTTTTTGAAAAATTAACAAAAATCTTATGGGCATGCCGAGAAAAATTTGATAAATTTTTTGTATGGAAAAACGTGCCAACTAAAAAGCACATATTCAATAGTTGGCAGGGAATCGAAGTTCAACCAGTGAGTTTAGACTATATAACTTGTGAAATTTAATAGTAAAATAATGAAATCTCTTACGAATCGTAAAATTCATATAATTTGCTACTGAAAATGCCTAATGTGTGCAAAAAAAAACATACAGGGATTTCCAAGACACTCTAATATGTGAACAGCATTATTCACTGCTTGCAAGATGTTTTTCAACAGCAGTCACGTGGTGTATTTGCATCACAATAACATTTCAATTCTTCCGCATGATTTTCAACACATTACAAAGAACTGTCGAACTAAGTCCAGCTTGAAACGCGTTGAAAATTAGGTGGAAGAAGTGATATAGGGTTTACGAAGTCAATTTCGAATATCAACAATATATTTCATTTCTTGCGAGACGATTTTCAACAACTGTAAATGTTGTATTCGCATCACAAATATTTTCCAGCTATTTTGCAAGACACTCAACGCATCACTAGCTGGACTGACTTTGACAGTTCTTTGTAATGCGTTGAAAATCATGCGGAAGAATTGAAATTTTATTGTGATGCAATTACAACATTTAACAGCTGTTGGAAAACATCTCGCAAGCAATGCAAAATATTGTTGACATTCAAAATTGACTTGGAAAACCCTGTAAGGTATGCAAAATACGTTAATTCTCTATTTTTCATCAGATGTTCACAAATGTATTACAAAATAGAAATTGTCAAAGAAGCACCTATGAATCAAACTTTTCGCCAAATATTTTCCCACCTTTCCCACTGTCCGTGTCAGTGAGATGAGCACTACTGCTCGAATGTAAAACGGTGAGAAAGCTAACCGACTTTCCTTTTCTTTTCTTTTTTAAACGGGAGCATTTTACTTACCTCATGCTGCAATACGTTTCTCAAGAAAATCATGCATCAGAAAAGAAAATGCATCTTACACGATGTGTCTTACAGTATACGTGTCAATTTATATTAGTCTTTTTTTCCGTGCCGATTACAAAGATTACAATCTCAGACGAGTGTACACGCGGCGAGATAAAACCTAATAATCATTCTACCTTTTAAAGCTGCACAAAAGTCCCTAAAAACCTAAAACATCCTCCCTTCGGACTAGGACTAACGCGCCAGTAAAACACTTTAATCGCTAAAACAACTGGGAAAGTGCACAGAACGTCCAACTAAACGGGACTAAAATGTAATTCAAACTCCCGTGTTATCGCTTCCCCTCGCGCAACGCAATTTAATTTACAACCCATTAACTATCAATGTCACGTGCAGTGTTGCTTTACGATACACAAATGTTGCTTGCTGTAACCTTTTGTATTAACTGGTATGCTTACGGCGGTGCTGCTACTGTTGCCTTCATTAGAATCTAGCTGGTTATGAAATATGTTACACCAATCTAGCGAATGGCGCCTGTCGTTCTCATTCGCGCATTCTATCTCAGTCGTAGTGCTGGTTTGAAAAAAAGAATCCAACCGGACGATTGCTTCGTTTAAAACATGCCATTTTGTTCGCCTAACCTAATCTCTATTGCTAATACACGCTTACGAGCTACTCCAACGAGCAGGGTGTGTTCATTGGTAGTGGAAATGATGCTTGCTGTGCAACAACTACTGTACCGTTGTCCTTTTCTCCACCTTTAGTACAGCACACCAGTGCCTGGTTGCAACACACAAGCTAAACATCCTCCTTATGGCATCCCCATTTTTACCACGATCACGTGATCGCGTACTTCTACATTTAGTGCATATACGGTGACTATTGATATTTGCTAGCAGTAACTGTGTCGGTTTCGTGTTGTAGGAAAGTTCCATCTCAGCTCAGCTCCCAGGTGCAGGCGGTCGTCCGGTCTGGTCGCGCTTTGGTACCGCCTGCCACCAACGGACGGAACAAACGGTGATTTCAATAGCGGGCAATTAGATAAATTTAAAGCATTTCTGTTTGTCGTGTGGTATTCGCGTTTTGAACAGGATCGAATCGGCCCGGTACTGGGTGTTAAGTAAGGGCGTGTACCCAAACACCTGAAGAGAAAAAGAGAAGAGCACGCGTGAGAAGGGTTTGAGCAGTGGGGAACCGATCAATGTAGGCCGGAGCGAGCAGTGTGCGCACACTTTCGCACACTATCTAAATCGAAGCAAGCATTGAAGTAAGCGGATGCCATTTTAACGTAGACAGAGCGGTACAGGATGAAGCACCAACACAAACGTAAACCATACAAGAGGCAAACAAATTTGAAAAGGAAACGAACTAAACACACCAAAAAACATACAAAGTTTCCTAATGAAGATGATGATGTCGTATTGGTCGGCGTGTTTGATCGCAACTTCAACCAAATATATCCGAAGAAGGAGAAGAACACTGTCTCCGAGGACAATGCGACATCCAAGCAAATTGAGAAGGAAGCCGTCGGAGACACTGCTGCTGTTGAAAGGAATCAACCAAAACTGATCGTTGACGTTGACGACCATGATACTCCGGAAGTGAATGGGAAGGAAACTATGCAGCATCAAGAAGCCTCTTCTATTGGCCAGTGTCCGGGTAATGATAGCAAATGGTATGCAAAGCTTTTAAACAACTGTACCCCGTCCACCTCGCGATGGTCGCCAAGTCCGGAAAGAGCGTTTTATGATTTCTACTCCTGATAGGCCAATAAATAAAAACAATGCACCTTACCTTCGTAAAGAAGTTGATGCACTTGTGCCGCTCCTGGAAGTGGGTATCGTCCTCGCTGAGCGACACCGGACAGCCGGGGCACCGGAACGTCCAGCGGGAGGTAACCTTCACCGGGGGTTTGCGCGTGACGTGCGACACCAGAAAGTTCATCGCAATGTCCTCGCAGTTCATGTACTCGTCCACCTTGTCCCGGATCGCCTGGGGCAGCGTGTACGTGTACAGGTACGTGTAGTACTTGTGGATGAAGGCGGCCCCGGTCAGCACCATGCTCAGCTCGCAGCTGTAGTTCGAGTTGTAGTTCCACGAGTCGAGCGAGTTCACGTCCCACGCATGGAACCGGCCCGGGAAGCCAACCACCCGGTCGCGGTGCTCCCGCCACACGCGAAACCCGAACAGTATCTCGTCGTGGCGCAGGTGCGCATCGTCATCGACCGACAGGACCGCCTCGGTTTCGATCGCATCGAACGGTAGGAAGCGATTGTTGAGCGAGTTGCGTGGTGCGCGAACGACGTGCACCGGCACGCCAATGTCCGGCCAGCGTAGATCCTCCAGTGGCGGTTTCGGGGAGTTCCACACGACAATCACCTTGTGCAGGTAGGGCAGTCCGTACAGGCGGCTCAGCGAATCCATCAGCACCTGCTCGCGCTCGTACGTCAGTATGACGATGGTGAACTGTTCGCGGGGATAGTTGCCGCCGAGCGATTCGCCGAACTCTTTGCCCGTGCCGCCCGCACCTTTCCCGATCGGCCGGAAGCCCATGTGGGAGCCGATGAACTTCGCGTCGGACGGCAGCACCGGATCGAAGGGAAGCTGCGGGTACAGTGCGAACGGGTCGGCCCAATCGTTCCACATTTCGCGCGACTGCACCAGGGTGGCGGTGTAGTTCCTGCGGAACGCCGGACTCGGGTACGGTGGTTCGATCGGACCGAGCGATTCCTCCGGCTCGGTATCGATGACGGGGTCGGATTTGAGCGGGACGAACGATGAATTGAACACGCTGTGCGCAATCACTGACGGTATCGGTTTCGGGGGAATTCCGAGCCGGCTGCGCAGGCTGGCCACGATCGTATCAACCGTGGACTGAACCGAGCTAAGGTAGCGCTCCCACACCAACCGACCCTGGCGGCGCATCGTCAGCAAATCGGCATCGGGGATGGCACGCAGCAGAAAGTGTAGCTCGGTTATACGGGCCTTGGGCAGGGATATCACCACCCGTCGCCAGTCGATCGTTTCAGCGTACGGAAGCTGCACCTGATCGCCGCCCAGTACCAGCGGAATCGCTCCAGCCCGCAGTGCCTCGTACAGCCGTGCCTGCAGCAACGTGGAACTCGTACTTCCTCCGCCCGGTGCCAGCAGCAGCGCAAAGGTCGATTCTTTCAGCACCGATTTGCGCGAATTGTCCGTCCCACAGAGCGACCAGTCACGCAATCCCGACGGTGCGCGTTGCTCCGTCGCCGGGACACACTCAAACTGCAGCATGAAGTAGTCCTGCGTCCTGCCCGAAGACATCTCCTTCAGATGCTCGATGATAAACTCATCCACCGTGTCGCTCTCGGTGTCGTCCGTCCCGCGCGGCCCAACCATCGAACCGTTCTGGCCCAACAGCTCGCCCTGGAAGCTGAGCAGATACTTGCGGCGGGCTGGCAGCATCGGAGCGCACTCCTGCCACACGTCCCCGCCCGGTGGGCCCAGAATGGGCGGTGCGATCAGATCGAAGCCGACGCGGAACTGGCTTTCCTCGAAGCTCGACTGCACCAGCATGGCCCGGCCCGTATCCATCGCCTGGCCCTGCAGCATATTACCCGCCCCCGGGCCAACTTCGCGGCGGGCAAAGTTCAACAGCACATGGTTCCGCCCATCGCCTCCCCAGTACGGCAGGAGCCGTAGGCGGGTGACGTTCAAACTGGAAAAATTGGGCGCGCCCGACCCATCCGCAGCTCCCTGCGGTGCAACGTAGCGGTTTTGCACCTCATGCTCGGACAGTGCCTCTCCGACGAGTACGAGAAATACGCACGCCTTTTTCGGATCCGTTGTGAGATGCGCATTGTAGCCGAGCGTTTGCTTGATCGTGGTCTTCAGGAACCCATCGATATCGTACCCTGCGCTAACGATCGACGTCGTATCGGGGTCGTACAGGTACACCGGAAAGCCGGACGTTAGACTGCAGCGCGAGTGATCGAAACAGGTGCTCATTTTACACGACCGGCTGTGGGTGGCATCGATCGGGCGCATCTGCGCCGGTAGCGTGTCGGAAAAGAGTGCCCGCGGAAGGGCCAGCTCCGGTGTGTTGCGCAGAACGGCTTCGCGCTGGGCTACCTGCGCTTGCTCGACGGATATCTTCAACCGATCCAGCTCCGTCTGCTGGCGGGCCAGCTCTTGCTTGAGCTCATCGATCTTCTGATTGTACAGCCCGATGTCCGACTGTAGCTTCTGGCGGCGCGATTCAAGATCACGCAGCTCCAGCGAAACCGTCCCCTTCATGCGCAGCATCTCGTCGATGCGCAGCTTCAGATCGGCCGCCTTCAGGGGGCTCACATCCTCAAACGTGAACAGCTGCGAGCGCGTCCGGTGGATGTCGCTGTGCTGGACGTTCGATTCCTCGTGCACGAGCAGGTTGTAAAAGACGAAGGGCAGCGACAGCAGGCAAAACACCACAATCAGCACCACCCGGTACAGCTTCATGTGCTTGAGCCAGTGGCATACGGCACCGCCGGTACTGGATGGACCGCCTCCATTGCCACCGAGCGAATCGTACCCGGTCATGGTGGAGCGGGTGGGAATGTACGGTGTTCCTTGTGGTCCAGTTATCGCATGGTTCACTGCGTTCAAGTTAGTCGTTGGCAACGGCCAAGGGTTCGGGCGTCGTTCGCGATAGCGTGCGATTTGAGGGCAGCCCAGAGAAGGGTCCGCTAGTAGAATTAACTTTGCACAACAACGTCTATAATGATAACAATTGTGAAAAACATAAGTATACGTTTTCCCCCAAGTGATTCGCACAATTCGATACGAGGAGGATTTTGTTTTTCTCGTTGACAGTTGGTCGAGTGTTGACAAATAATGGACAGTAGAACTCGTTCATCAAATACATTATTGGAGTAAATTAAAATAATCGATAAACTAAGTAGAATATCGTTCAGGATATTCATACAAAAATGCAAATTTTCTGGAGAAAATTATTTGCTTAAATTTATCCAACTCCGTAGATTTACATAGAACAAAAATTTAAATTAAATTTTATTTACAGTAGAGGACTTCTGGGATTTTGGTTTTGAATTGTCATCCAGGCCATTGTTCTAGTGTAATTTTGAATTTTCCGTACGATATTCCTCTGTTGATTTGCTGTTCCGGAATTTATAAGTAGTTTATAGGTAATTTATACATTTTTAAATTAAAAAAAATGTTAACAAATGTTTATAACAAAATTATTGCTAACAAATGCAATATTTTTCATTGAAATTTTCAACCAGTATCAATGGCGATGACCGCACAGCGACCGTTGGTGCAACGGCCTTTTCACAGTTGACTGACGGTTCGAAATCAAACTGTTTGTCAACGGGTACAAAATAAACCGCACTTTTTCGTTCTCGGCCGGTTTGCCCTTTCTACAGCCGTCCGTTCAGCTGCCCCGTATTTCGCATTGTTTGTTTCGTTCGTTCGGTTCATTGTTGGGCACGCTGAACATACAACCAGCAAGCAATGGTTGCTGGTTTTCCGATGTTCGTTCGTGCTACGTTTGCTATGCCGCAGAGTCCCTGCGGTGAGAAGTGAAGCCTACGCCTACAATAGGAGGTACTTTTCCGTGCGACATCTCCGGAGTGGTTGTACATAGAGGGGGGAAAAGGGAAGTGGTGCAAACTTTAATCCCTGCGCGTTTTTGTACGATGACGGAAGTGGAGGAGTCCACCAAGGTACGATTGGATCAAGACATTGCCAGCAGGCTGCAGAATGAACATCCGGAACAGTTCGTTACGTTGGTTCGGATGCACCTGTCGTTCGAACTGGATCTTCACACCGATACGGAGTGAGTAGGCGGGTGAAGAGGGAAAAGAAGAGGGAGGGAGAGAGCGATGTGCTGTGTTGTCCTTTTATGCTAACGCTTGTTACCAATCACAGAAACGATCCAGCCGAACTAGATAAGCAGAAGCTGAAGAAATGGAAAGGATTTCACAAGAAAGCGAAAGGCTGCACGTCAGCCAAAGCGACTTCGCCGGAAACGGCCAAGGCGGCGCTTACGAAGGCCAACATTGAAGATCTGAAGCATCTGATCGCATTCCTGGAGCAGGAAGAAAGTGAGTAGTTGTGCGGCCCCATTTGCAGGCGTTCTTGTATATTAATCCCACGGTTTCATTGATTGGTCCACTGTTAGACATCTCCCAGGAAGGGATATTCCGCAAAACGGGTTCATTGGCGCGGCAGAATGAGCTGAAAAGTTTGCTGCTGCAAGGCAATGTGTTGCCGCTCGATGGGGCCGGCTATACGGCACACGATTGTGCCAGTGTGCTGAAAAGCTTCCTGGCCGACCTGCCCGAACCACTGCTGACCGAGCTGTACTACCCGGCCTACTGCCAGGTGGCCGATCTGTACCACTCGAAGGAAGCGGCTCAACCGGCACGGAACGAGGATCGGCTGCTGAATGCGCTTCAGCTGCTGTTGCTCCTGCTGCCGGAAGAAAACAACATTCTGCTGCGCCACATTATCGAGCTGCTGCATCGTACGATTCAGCACGAGGCGACCAACAAGATGTCGGCCGTAAATTTGGCCACCCTGTTCACGCCGCACCTGATCTGTCCGCGCAAGCAATCGCCCGAAGCGCTGCACACGACGGCCCAGCACATGTCGGGCATAGTGGGTTTCATGATCAAAACCGGCCCCCGGTTGTTTCACATCCCACCGAAGCTGGCCACCGACATACGGGCGTACTTTGTGGATCAACGGCGCCGCAAAACCATGTCCCCGGAGCACATCCTGAACGAATCGACCACCTCGGACTCGGTGGCCAACACCGTGTACACGTTTGTCGATCGGGAAAAGACGGCCGAAGCGTTGGAGATGAACTCGACCGACACGGCACTGGCGCAGCTGTATGCGCACATCCAGAGCTTACCCGAGTCGTCCAAGAAGAAGAAGCTGGTGAGCAAGTTTAACCGCCAGAATGGGTATGGCACGCCGCTGCAGGTGTTGCTCCGGGAAAAGAATGGTTCCGGCACGGGTAGTGCCGGGCTGGCCAGCGGTGGAGGGCTGAAGTATCCACGCTCGATTAGCGATTCGATCAAGCGCCATATCTTTCACAAATCGCTCATGTCGAGAACACCGAAACGAGGCACGATCAGTGGCAGTCAAACGCCAACTACTTTCCAGGTAAGTAAACGCAACGGTTTTTTGGTTTGATCGCCCTTTTCTTTGTGGCACCGTCCGTGTCAAACGCCAACTACTTTCCAGGTAACCACCAACCCTTACCTATAGACTCCAAACGCAACGGTTTTTTTGGTTTGAAAGCCGTGTTTGTTTCCGTGTTTTGCGTTGCTCCTTTCTTTCGTTTGGCTCGATGTCGTCATCATCGGGCACGGGAAACGCAAAGCCGGCCGGTTCGCTGACACGCACGATCAGTTCGGAAAGTGGCAGCAGCACCTCGAGCTCTACCTCCTCAACCCATCATGACGTGTCAAAGCCGGAAGCACTGAAACGGCGATCTTCCGGAGAGATAGGAGCGGAAGAAGGACAGCGTAGTACCAGCGGAGGGGCAGATGTTAATTCCTCCTCGGAGCGCAAACGAAGCAGGGTTGAGGAACGTTCGGATCGGGAGCAAACGGGACGGTCCAAACCGGGACTGGTGGTGCGCTTCGGTGCCGAGACGGTGGCCGGTTGTGATGTGCTGGAGGACAACGAACCTCCTCCTCCCGAGGACGATGAGGACTTTGTAGAGCAGGAGGATGACGATATCGGTGACAGTGGCAGCGAGCCCGTGGACGAGTTTTCAAACGATGAACTGCTGGCGAACGACGAGGCAGTGACGGAGGAGGAGGAGGAAGAGGACGAAGGCGACGAGGAGGATGTGTTTGAGGACTGTGAACGGATACTGAGCGATACCGAGGAGGAGCGGTACGGTTCAGCCGGGCTGCAACGCACTCGCATCGCTCCGACCGAACCTTCGCTATCGGATAAGGTCATGTAATAAACCTGGACAATAAGCACGATGCGAAGGATAGCTGCTGGCAAATACTGCGCGGCGGTCTAGGGGCCACGCAAATGGACGGCAAAAGTCAACCAACCACACCGGGCGGCGGTAGTGGAGGAGGTGGTGGTGGTACCGCAGCGGGAAGTTCCACCAAGCAACGCATGAACATAAACTTCTTCAAGAACAAGCTCATCAAGGGCGTCTCGATGGGCAATTTGCGCTTTCCGTTCGGCAACGATGCTAGCAAGGCAAGCAAAAAGAACAACAGCCGACCGGTGGAACCGTTGGTTCGGTCGAGAGACGCTAAAAAACTGAACACCACCGCACGTGAGAGTAGTTTGGCGGACAGTGTCTTTCTTCCTACGCTCCGATCTTCCATCGTGCCCAGCACCACGTTCGCGACCACGAGCGTGGCGAGCGTGGCGAACGATGACAATTCAAACGAATTGCCTGGCTCGGTGCACGGGACGAATTGGGCGGCAGCGAACTAACGCACGCGGCCCGGCCGATGCGCAACTCAAATGAACCAACGGATGCCCAAAGCGATGCAGGTGTGTATTTCTCCTTCCGGCCTGGTATTGTTCCGGACGATTCTATAAGTACGCCGCGGTGTATGGTTTGTTTTCGATCTTGTTCAAACTAAAATTCAACATAATCCGCCACACTTACACGCTTACCTGTATGCTTATTAATGTGCGCTTCTTGTATTGATTGGTGACGGTTTTATTTAACTTGGCTTGAAGCTTACCTTTCTCTATCTGTAACTACTTTTGCATAAGAATTATTTATTGATTTTTTTATTGTATTGTATTCACCAAAAATAAGCTTCTCGATTGGCAAAAGATCGAGATCGATTGGATGTTTCCCATTCCCCCGTTACGAATCCTTTTAATTGCTTACACTAATCCCTTCTTCCCAGGAATCGATCATGACCCCACGGTCCCGCAAGCGATGCTACTGCGTGTTGGCAAACGCAGAAGCTTACAGCAGTTTTTCCAGCCTGAAAGAGGAAGACGAAGAAGTGGATCTCGAACCGGCGGTACCAGTCGGCAGCTTGCTGCATGGAGCTAGCGACGGCACACCATCATCATCCCACACGCGTTACGATCGTGGCCTGAAGCAGCTCATCAACGACACGGGTCTACCACCGATCGGTAATGACGTGGGGCTTCCACCGATATCGAACCATTTTCCTTCTAAAGGTAACATAGCCTCCGGTTGCATGGTTGTTCATGGTGATGGTGATGGTGGTGGTGGTTTTGTTGTTGGTGGTGCCGCGGAACGAACCCATGAGTCGCGCGCTCTGGCGAGTCCCTTTCGGTAAGGGTATTAGTAATTACGATGATTCTGCTCGCAATGCTGCTTTCCGGATCCGGTTCCATAACATTCTGCTTCCCCCTTTTTTGCAGACATTACCTGCTCAGTCGCGGTGTGATGCCGGCCGAAAGTCCGGCCGACCTATCATTCGCCAGCCTGCCGGATGATTTCGTCGAATCGTCGTCGGGAGAAATTTTGGACCGGCTGAGTGAGTCGAAAATGAGCGAAAGCTTGCTGTACTGCTTGAATGGTAATGAACCAAAGGACAAGGAACTGGCAACAAATGCCTCAACGGCGACAGCAGTAGCAGCAGTAACAGCAGTGCCAAATCAACGATTTCCTGAACTGAACAGTTCCGAGCTGGATGAAACGGCACTGTAAGAGAGGGAATCAGATTTCCTCTATGCTCTACGGAACCACAAACATGACCACTTGTAGACCCGCAGCGAGTAACAGTAAATCAAAATTTAAACACTTTTCTCTCATAATTACGTTGAGGTGAGAGTGAGACAATGGAAGGGCAAGGGTTGCTCTTCTTGATTTACCCATTACAATTAATGAAATAGTAGCAAGGCGTAATGTGTTAGGTGCCTTTAGTTATCTCTAGCATATCATGAATTCTACGTATGATACTCAGACCTCCCCAGCGACATCCCATACTTCTACAGTATAGACGGATTGATACAGCACAAATTGAAAAGAATTGTATCAACTACTTTTGAGTATTTTCGTTTTGTAGTGATAAGAAATGTACGGTTAAATCATACTATAATCACGAAATAAAACAAAAACATACTAATTTAAAAAAAAAACGAACACCGTTGGTCGTAAATTGTAGCTTTAGATGATATTTAAAAAGTAAAAAAAGGTGCTTCACATAGGGTTGTTGTGTTATCATCGTACCGGCAGTCATTTTCGTTTAGAACGGTTTCGGGGGCAGCACATCACTAAAACTCGTCCTGAGCCATCTCGGAATTCATGTTCAGCCCTCGCTCCTTTAGCGCTTTCGCGACCAGCCGGTGCTTCTCCTGCCGGGCCTCCTGTTCCCGTCGCTGCGCGTCCAGTATGTCGTCGACGGAGATTTCCCTCAGCGGCAGGGTGCTTTCCTTCTCGCGATCCTGAGGAAGAGAGGTTCGCGCATTACAACAAACTACAATGACTGCACCGAACCTACAACAAATGCATGCTTACAATCTCGCCCAGCAGCACAACGTTCTCGCCCCGGATGATGACCACGCCACGCTGGATGTCGCCATACTCGTTGCCGACGTGTATCCGCTCGATCGTCCGGTGTAGCACCAGATTGGCGAACTGGTCCACGCTTCGCAGATAACCGATCAGCGTGCGCCCGTCGTGCAGCAGTACCATGAGTTTTTCTTCGAATTGTAAAAGGGAAGAAGCGTGATTAGGAACCCTCGAATCGTCGGTGCTCCACTGTCCGGGTGGCAAGGTGGTTCGTTCGGATGCTGCACGTACTGTCAACCTCGTAGAGCATATGAGCGGTGCCGAAGAGAGGGTTGTCCATGGTGCTGAAGCTAGGAATCGATGGTGGCCAATGCCACTGTGAAGCAGAAAAGTGTTATTTTACTGTTTAACTAAAGATATTGAACAAATTCCGGGGAACGGACACACACAGGGGAAGAATTGTTAATGGCAGACTGTTGATGTAAACAAAGCGGAGAATGTTTGACGTTTTGTAGCCGGTGTAGCCCGGTGAAAAATGTATCATGATTTAAAGCAATAGGCCTTTTGGGTTATTGTTGCGTTTTTCGATAAAAGTAAGTAAGTTAAATATAATTATTACAATTATTGAATAAGCTTTACAGCAATTTTGTATATTTCAGCATCGGTTTATTTTTTTGTTCAAAATATCTGCTGTTCCAAAAATGTTGAATGGGCCGCGACCAGCATGCAGAACTGTCAAACAGATGCTCGTTTTGATTTGTTGACAATTGGTTTGCGCGCTAGCTTGGCGATCTCCCGGTTTCGTTTGCATTGGCCGCACTAAATTAAGCCATTTAGGCTTATTTTGTAATAGATTGAAATAAAAGACACTTTACTCGTTCTACGTGAGAAATTTCCCTGTAAGTAAAGATATAACACGAGTGGAAGTGCAGCGAAACGATGCGATTTTAATGGCTCGACTGTGTTTTAGGTTATGGTGCACGGTGTTGTTGCGGTAAGGCGAAGGAATTGAATGCGATAAAGGAAAACGATTGCGGTTTTTGGTGCTGGTGTCACATCATCAAGATGAACAAGCTCGAGCGCACGCTACAGCTGTTGGACGAATCCACTGTCCAATCGCCCAGCGGATTGCTGCGGTCGAAGGATTCGGTGCGCTACTTGCAGCAGCAGACCCGCGAGGAACAGCGACAGCTGGGAGCGTCCGGGCTGGGCGAAAGTATGATGCTGGATTCCGTGCAGGATGTGGGCCTGTATCGAACAGTGGGCGAAATGGAACCGGCCGGAGGCGGACTGTCCGGCAGTCAGCTTAGCTTGGTCGCTGGCAGCACGGTAAGCTACACGAATGCAAACGTGCGGGAAGCGAGCAAGCAGCTGTGCGAAGAGTTCCTGCAGGTGCTACAGCGCTACAGCAACGCCTCGGACGTGTTCGAGGCGACCGAGGAGCTGGTGAAATCGTTGGACGACACGCTGGTACAGCTGAACAATGCGTCCAAGCAGCTGCTACCTACTGGGCGGGAGCGCCGGCTACACGCGGAAGAGATGTGGCTGAACGCGGAACGGGATACGTGGCGGCTGATGATCTGCCTGTACCGTGATCGGTTGATAACGCAGAAGCAGGACAGCGAGATGGACGATTTGCCGCTGGTGAACAGTGAGCAGACCATCATCTCCCATCTGTACGGTGGCAATGCGAATCTGCGCGAGTACCAGATCATTGTGGACTGGCTGGAGCAGATGGCGCTGCGGCAGCAACAGACCGAGCTGGGCCACTACATGAACCGGACGGTGGCGTGGGAAAACACGCTCCACCAGCTGCTAGAGGTAGGCCAGACGGCGTTCGGCAGTGGCCGGGCACTGGTGAAGGGGCTCGATCCGGACGCACCGATACGCGAGAAGCTGCCCCTGCACGATCTGGACATGGAGGATCAGACGCAGCTGGCCAAGCAGGTGTTTCGCGCCATTCGCCAGGGCCGGTTGAAGGAGGCACAGATCAAGTGCGAAAACTACGGGCAAGCGTGGAAGGCGGCCCTGCTCGAGGGATGGCGGCTGCATCACGATCCGAACTACGACCGCGAGAACGTGTCACTGGCCCGCGAGCCGATCGAGGGCAATCCGAGACGCGATCTGTGGAAAAAGTTCGCGTGGCAGATGGCGGAAAGCCGCATGCTGGATCCGTACACGAAGGCCACGATCGGATCGCTGTGCGGGCATCTGGACTCGATGGTGGAGGTGCTGTCCGAGCACTCGTGGAACGATATGCTGTGGGCGTACCTGAAGGCGCAGATAGACATACGCGTGGAGAGCGAGATACGGTCGCACTGCGTCAAGAGCTATCTGCCCATGCCGGACCGGTACTGGAACGGCAAGATGTCGCTGGAGCAAATCTTCGACGCACTGGAGGCGCACAAGAACGCGCGCATCAGTCTGGCGGCCAAGGATGTGGACAAGGTGATCCAGAAGTACATTATGCTGGATGACATTCCCGAGCTGATGCGCACCGTGGACGGTTGGCTGGAGGGCACGGAGGTGGTGCTGATACCGCAGATGCTACGCTTCCTCACGCATTTCGTCATGTTTTTGCGACAGATTGGCAAAACCTTCCAGGAGGACATAGGCGATCGGGTGGTCAAGCGGTACGTGGAGTACCTGAGCACGCTCGGTTCCGCGCACATGGTCGCGTTCTACACGGCCGCCCTGCCACCGGCCATGCAGCTGCTGCTGTACTCGCAGTTCCTTCAGACGATCAGCGACAGCCAGCAGCGCAAGCAGGCCCTGGAGCAGGCGTACAACTTCGGGCTGGACGTGCCGACCATTACCGTGTACACCGTGGAGTGGTACCGTGCGCTGGAAGCCACCGAGGACGAACTGGCACCGATCGCTTCGGGCAGGTTGACCGAGCTGGACGAGCAGAAGATTTCCTCGCTCGAGTGGCTCACCTTCTATCCGGACCAGCGCGGGGAGCTGCTGTGGCAGTCGAACACACTGATCCGTTACTTCCTGGCCCGGCGCAGCATCGAGGCGGCCCGCAAAACGTTCGCCGTCATACCGGCCGACACGATGGAGCTGATATTCACGCACTACGGCTCGAAGGATGACATCCCGTGCCGGGAGGAGGTGTCGATACGCGAGTACCTCTGCTACCAGACGTACCTGGCCGCGATCCAGGGCTACAACGACTGGTGTCAGCTGTTTTACAACGGCAAGCCGAAGCCACCGCCCGCAGTCAAGCTGTCGAACTTTACCGAGCGCGTCACCTCGGAGCACCGGGAGGCAACGTACCGGAAGGAGCTGAGCAACTGGGAGCTGCGTGTCGCCGAGCTGACCAACGTGACGCGCGACCTGCTGTACAATGTGCTGCTCTTCCCGGAGGCTGGCTGGCTGGTCGATACGGACACGACGAAACCGCCGCCGGACGATGACGAGGACTGGCTGCACCGGGCGGTACAGATGGAGAACCTGCGCAAGCTGTGCATACCGGAAATCGTGCTGCTGCTGCACCAGCTCCACACGCTGACCGAGCGGTACAGCGAAAATCTGCTGCTGGCCGATGTGCTCAGCTCGGAAACGCGCAAGCTGTACAGCGTCTTCCCCAAGCACAAGCTGGCGGAAACGCTGATCAAGATAGCGGAATCGTCCCTCACGCTCATGAATGCCCGGAAAGACCCGTTCGTGGGCGATGCAGCGAAGAAGTAGAGTTATACATTCTTTCCCACACTAGCTCTGCATTTACTACAGTTCTTAATTTCTTAATTTTCCTACCGTGTTCTAAATAAAATCGTAAGTTATAAAGTATGTGTAAGATAAAAATGCGATTTTTTTAATTCAAAATTCAAAAAGGCTAGCAACCACTTGCGGGGAAAGAAACCGTAACGAGCGAAGGGAGAAAGAAAGACAGAGAAAGTGCGAGATGGGCTACACGCTCAGCAAGGGCTGGAGCAGCTGCGAGTGTGTGCGTGCAAGCGGCCTGCTTGGGGCGAGCTTATCATTTTGACAGTTGGGTTGAAGCTCTCGCGCTCCACCCGGATTTCTCCAGTTCGTAAACATTGCGGGTAAGAAAAACAGTGTCGGTTCTGCTTCTGCTGCTGCCTGCCGTCTTCAGTACAATTGTCCACCGCGCTATTCTATCGTGTTCTCATCGTGTGCCGCTAAAGTAAGCCATTGGTAAGGTGTGTGCGAACGTATTTGAGGGGTGTGGTTCGGTGTCGGTGCTGGAATCGGGTGTGTTGTTTTTGTGTGTGCTTTTGCTCGGATGATAGTAGAAGCGATTACGTGCGTTTCGTGACACTGCCAAACCAGCTGCATGGCAAGAAAAGCTCGGTTTTGCGGATGTCGCCCGTGTAAACAAGACGACACACCGACACACAAGACGGGTGCGAGGGCGGACGGTGGACACCGACCGTTGTAGAGGTGCTTGGGGTCATGGGGGCTAATGGATCCGAAGCAACTGTCTTATTGACTATCGCGACGGGAACGGCGCAAGTGGGGTGGTGGTGCGTCAGCTGTGTGTGATGTCACACGCTCCCGCTGTTGGCTGTGGCGGCTAGGGGGGGTAGGGGGAAATTGTATTCCGATTGGCCAGCCATCCAAGTAGCTGGGGGAAGGGTTTTTTTGCGAGCCAGAATGTGCAATTAGAAGACCGTCGTAGTAATCAGCTTCACGAGGTGTTTTTAAATGGAAACTCTACAGGGGAAAGCCTTTGCAGTTGCGTTCTGGAGAAGGTAAAGGGGAACGGAATGCTGGGTGCTGCTTTAATTGCTGCTTTAATGTTTTTATTAACGCAATGCACTTGCTCCGTGACAAAATTGCTAATTGTGTATGAGTAACCCTGTAAGCGTACTGCGACCCTAACGCTGTAATTCCTACCTTTTTGCTTTGCACTGATTGCAACCAAGCGTGCTGAAAGGGGAACAGACAGAGAGCGAGAAAGAGCGAAACAATAGAAACGGCTCCAACATCAGCAAACGGGCTGTGGGGCCAACGGTACAGTAGCGTGGAAAGCGAATGTGTCAAACCCATTGAAGCTGGACCGCGCGCGGTCGAACGTCAAAACTGTCTGGCTGTCTGTAGAAGGAACTCACGGAAAAGCGTTCTCTATATGTGCCGTGTATGTGTGTGTGTGTGTGCCTGTGTGCATTCCTACACACGCAGGGGAAAATTGTTCCCAGCGCGGAAAATGAGTCCCCCCCCCACCCCAAGCAGAGAGCAGAGGATACTACGATGTGTTTGTAAAACACGTTAGTTACTGTATTAGTGAATTGCCTGGCGCTCTCTCTCTCTCTCTCTCTCTCTCTCTCTCTTTCTCGCTCGCGAGGGAAACCGCTTGCGTACGGTGTGCGTGATTTTCCCCGGAAAAATACGGTGCGCTCCCGCACAAGGATATACGCGCTCACCGTCGCATCGGATTGTGTGTTGTGTTCTAGGTGGATCTTAGCGCTGCGTGTGTGAAGGTTTGCTGCCTGTCTTTCGGGTCGCTTCTTGCGGGCACCTTTCACTATCGTGTTTTCCTCAGCGGTTTTTCTTCCCAAATCAAACAAAGCTGCTGGAAAGTTGTGACGCTGAATAAAAGTCGTGTGAAAAACGGGCCGTTTTCCCGTTCCGCCTCTGCCCCGCTGCAAAGTGGGCGCCACTAGCTTTCCCGTTTTTTTTGTGTGGCTGTGAAAACCGAAGTGAAAAAGGTAAACGAAACTCGCTGTGAGTTGGCTGTGTGTGTGTGTGATGTGTAGTCGTGAAGTAACCGTGGGCTTTACGGGAGTGTCTACAACAGCGTACCGTGTGCTACACACTAACCGCACCATCTCACACCGAGGCCAGACCGAGAGCCAAAACAAAGCCAGCGACAATTTTTACTTCTGAACAGGTGAAGGCCAATTTGAGTGGAAACGTTTTCTGTGTTGTTCTTTGGTAACGTGTGCGGTATGCGAAAAAGAAGGCTTTCCCCCCTTACTGTTGACCTAGTGCAGCAGTAACAGGCACAGGCGAAAAAAGACGCCCCACCCACCCATCGATACGACATCGAGGGTGCGAAAGCGGACCGAAATCGCGTGTGTGTGTGTGTGTGTGTGAGAGAGAGAAAGACTGAGAGGATGAAGTAAAAGGGGGGAGAAATGTAAATCAAATGTAATGATGCTTTCATTGCTTGTTCTATGAGAAAGAAATTTCCATTTTCCCCCCAAAGTTTGAGAGGACATTTCGCATAGTTCCGACCAGCACCACCGCCTCCTTTGGACCGTGCCTATGAGGCAGGCGTTGAAATATCCTGTGAAGCAATCCCCATTCCCAATACACCACCACCCCGTTCCCCGTACGCGTGTGTGTGTATACGGCAGCTGCGCGAGTGCAAATTCTAGTATCGCTGGTGTGTACGTGTGTGTGTGTGTGCAAGTCTGTAGGTTGCTAGGTGTTGGACTCGTACGTACGGGCGTCTATGTGCGTGTGTGTGTATGATTTGTGATCGGAGAAAATGTGTAGTGGAAAATTGCATCCTTTTTCCCTTGCACACGGAACGTTGGCGTGCGTGTGTGAGTGTGGAGCAAAGGGTTGCGTGGAGCGTGGAAGTAAAAAAAAAAACGGGTGGCTTGTGATGTTTATCTGTTCGCGCAGAAAGGGTGCGAAGGGAAGGGTTGGGGGGGAAATATCCTCTGGTCAGGGCGATTTGCGTCCTGGTGGGGGAAGGGTTTCGGTTTTACCAGGAAAACATTTGGCCTTCGCTGAGTTCCGGTGCAAACGTTTGAAGGCAACCGTGGTGTTCCATCTGTCAACGGGGTGGTGAAACATAGCTACACTATTGTGTGGCCATTTGTCACCATTTGTTTGTTTGTAGCTGCTTGATCAAGTGTTTGAAATAGTTGCGCTAAAAATGTATGGAGCAATTAAAAGTATCGGCAATAGTTCATTCATAAAATTTCCCCAGGAATGCGTCATGGGAATAATTTTTAATGTCATCGGGATTCAATAGGATGAACAATGGGAAGATTATTATTGCTTCAAGATGAGAATCACAGCACAGCATAATCAAGTCAGAGAGCAGGATAATGAAACAAGTTGTCATTTTTAGCCTGAATTTTCTTTCGGGATTTTGGGGGGCATTTGACCCGTCCACTTGTTAGTCATGACGGTTGGTATGTCCTTAGGGTATTGTTAAAAGTTTGAACCGTGTTTTCTAGGAAATTTGAAGATCCGAGGAATTGAAATGATTAGACATTTAAGACGCCTTCTCGATAAAAAAATTATTTTATTCCTTTTTACCATTGTACCCTTGTACATGGTAATATTCTGACCCTTATCTTTTGCAAACAATTTTTTATTTTATAATGTATTTTTATGTACCCAAGCAATATAATGAGCTTGCAAGGTAGTATTATACTTCAGTTAAAAACAATACTTGAGACAATAAAGTATAAGACGTAGTATAATAACAATACTTCAGTTAAACAATAGTAAGTCTAGTCTAGTAATTTTTAATATTTTGAATGGAAATTAAATTAAAAAAACAAATGTTGTAAAATCAAAACGAAATCTTCCACAACACCTCATAAGTTGACAGGCGGTATTGCCGGACCCCGCGCCATCCTTTCGGTGGTGTTGGTGGTATTGGGCAGGAGGCATTCCTTGGTGTGGGTGCTATTGGTGGTGAGTACCCCGTTTTCGGAGCTGTACGTGAGTAGTAAGTCCTTGGTGTCGGGAGTTGGCTGGCAAATTTCCGCGCCTTACAACACACAGCATCATTTCGCATCGGGCGGTGGGCGTTCGGCAAAGGCACTCTCGCCTTACAGCACACAAAACCCTCCGTGGGTGTGTGTGTGTGCAGGTGCGCTGGTGAGTGGTGGGTAGATCCTACCGAACCTTTGCTAGGAACCCGCACAACCATCCGGCACTTGTGACCGGCGAGACGACTTCGACCACGGCACGGATCGTTCAGTACAGTGCGGCAGCCACACCAGTGCGAACACGGCACCCCCCGGTCCGGCAGCTGGCCCCGGCATCAGCCACCGCATCTGCCGGGTTGGCTGCCTCCCATCGCGGCACAATGAGCCAAGCAGTGTGCAAGTGCAGTTGTGCGTGTGCTGGGCGCATTGTTTTCCGTTTCCGAGAGCGAGTAATAGCAAAACGAGGCAAAACGTGTAAGGGGTTTTCTTATTGTAAGCGCGTGCAGCGTTTGAAAAACGGTTCAAGTCATGGTTCGCCTGTTGGTCAGAGGTTCGGGACGCGGTGTCTCGGTACGCGGTAGGGCTATTTTTAGCATCCCCGAGTTTATTAGACCCGGTTGTTTGGTGTAGTTGAATTTTCCATGCTTTGACACGGCTCTGTACGCTCCTACGCCGCCGCCGACGGAAACGAGGTTGTTGTGGGATTGATTGAAAGTGACAGTGATGTGTGCTGCGAGTGTCGGTTATTTGCCGGCAAACACGGACACCTTGTGGTACAGAGACACACATACACACATACCATTACATCGAATTTCGTGACGCGATGCAAACGAGAGTGTAAATGGTAGAAATGATCGGTGGTCGGTTGCTGATCAATCGGTAAACATAATTCGGAAAATTGATTCACATTTTCCCAGCAAACCGGTTACCGATTGCCAAACAGGCCGACCCGATCTGGAACGAGGTGGCAAACGATCCGTTACAGTGCGAGCGGGCGGTGCTTGTGTGTGTTTTCTTGGTAATTAATCGAGCTAGAAAAACAGATCATGTTTCCCTTAGGCCGCGTAGAGCTGGATCCGATCATTTACTACCGTTTCGCATACGCTTCGTGTTTTCCCAAGGTCTGGTCTGGTTTTGGGAAGCTAAATAAATAATAACAGTGCGCCAACAGGACGCGTGATTTGACCGTCAACATACGGTCGGTCGGTGGCGGGCAGGGCAGTTGATTTTGCCGAAACCATTTTCCACCAGAGAGATCCAAATTCGACACCCTCATCTGCACACGCTCGTGTCTTCGTGGCGCTTTGTTTATTTATGCATTATTTTTCACCCACCCCCCCCACTTTCCCCACCTCCCCCTAGTTTACAGTGTGTCCTGAGAGCGTCGGTTGCAACAGCAAAGCGGTGCAGCGCAGTGCACTGGCGCAAAGTGCAATAAACTGAACGATTCTGTCGATCGGTCGGTCGGTCGGTGGTGTGTTGAGGCCAGAATCGGTTCGGTCCGCGGTGAATGTGTGAAGGTGAATGTCACAACCCGTTCGTTACGGTGTTACGGTGCAACAAACATACAATTGTGTACACAAATAATCGCAACAGATAAAGCAAATTGTGCAGCTCGCCCGTGTGCGCGTGTTGTTGTGGGCTGCAGAAAGTGATTGTGTGTGGGTGTGTGTGTTGAGGTGCAGTTTTTGGGTGGGAGAGAAAAAAAAAAAACACGACGCCAGATTACTATCGGCCCTGGTGGAGTGAACATAATCAATCACAAGTGTGCGCGAGGCAGCGAACCGTTTGACAGTATGGCCGACGACGAGATTCTGTTCGACGACGTGTACGAGCTGTGCGAGGCGATTGGAAGGTAAGCCGTTATGTCATAAAACTTAATTAAAGTCATCTATCAATCCGTAGCATGGTAGAATAGCACTCCTTGTGAAAGTCTTGCGTTGCCTGCATGCCTGTGCAATCGAATGCGAATGCGATTTTTGCTCGGAAGAAGCAATGAACGTTCCCAAAATTCCGCCGTATTCCCTCACTTTGTGTGCTCGAAACTTTTACTCCTCCGCAGAGAATTTTACAAACAAATACTGCGCCAACAAACGTACGGGTACGGGGTTCGCTTGATAGATAGGTCATGCGCACACATCCACACAACGCACACAAAGTTTGCCGGAAGTTCTAATGAATGCACTTGGGAGGCACGACGTCGGTAACCACAATGCACCCGTCGTCATGTCAGCAGCCTGGGGAAAGTTGCTAGGAGGTGAATACGCGAACAAAGCGGCCTATTTGTGGGCAGAATAATTTGAGACGACATGGTACGAGGTGAAAATTGGCGAACGAACTTCTGCATGCAATCGTCAGTTGTATTCTGAAAGTTTTTTTTTTTATGTTAAATTCTTTACGCTTCTGTTTTTGGTGGAACTGCATACAAAGCGATGGTTTTACGGAGTAAAAACCAAATGCAAAGTAGAGTTTTGGAATTTTATCGAATGGACTGATTTCATCCGCTTTGGAAAAGAATAAAGTTACAGAGGGTTTTCCAGGGGTTTTCATAGTTGCGGGACACTTTCTTGACTCTTTCTCGTGGGAAACGAAGATTCATTTGATGGGAATTGGATTCAGAATTGGACAGGCTTATTGAGAAATCCTATTAGATTTATAAAAAAGGGTGCTATTGCGTCCAATTCACATCAGATAAGGTTCATTTGCTGTAAGAAAGAGTCAACAAACGTTTCAGAAACGTGTCATTCGTGCAATGCTTTTGATAGTAATAGAAACCCAAATCACTTCCTACTCAAATTGATAGAACGTCCGCGCTATGCCCTATGCTCCCTTGAAGAGAGCATCCTTGGGTGCATATCGGTGTTCGCGCGTTGCAAAAATTCAAAGCTACAACGCTTCGCACCGTGGCATCAAGTTTACGCATTCCCGCTGCAAGCTCTTTACCCCGTTGACGGTCGGGGTAATTGCTAAAGTTTACAACCCCCGTTACCCTGGGTGGCTGGGTGAGTGCAACCCGGTTACCCGGTGGGCAGGCGGAAAATAGCAACGGAAGGATATGCAGCATCCGATTTGCGTAACGAGAGCCCTTAACCTGGATTGTTGATACGGGTTGGGAAGCGGGTGGAGCGGCGGGCTGGGCAACCGGGGCAAGCCATTTGAGACAGCCAGCCCCCATCGGGCCAGGGTGCCAGATCCACACGTTGTTTGGGTGTGAGTGCTACGGGCACTCAGTTTGCTGCGCATGGTCGGCAGCAGCAGGTTTCGGTAGTAGCTCAACCAACCACCAAACCCAGCTCTAGGCCAGAGTGAGTGTTTGTCCCTAGTTGGGATGGGCTGCGAGTGTATGGGTGTGAAGATTGGTCCATCCTTTCAACGCGTTACATGGACGCAGTTGCTGTTTGATGCGAGGTTGCCAGTGTGTATGTGTGATGAAGAATGCTGGGATTTTTGTTGTCAGTAAAGGTAGCGTCCTTCGGTGTCTTCCGACTGTGTGTTGTGTTGGTGTGGCACAGGAAGGCACAGTGTAGAAGTCCGTCCTGTCATCACACATCGACAAAGTAGCGATCCGTTCCGAGGATGGTTTGATGTTAAACTTTTCCATCTGCGTGAGAGAGAGAGAGATGTTCATGACGTCAGTGGGCTATTATACTCCGTCGCGAATCAGTTTAGGTGGAGATATCCTACCCGTACTCTGTTTCGCTTAAGGTGAAGACACACAAGAGCTCCAAGCTGTGTGGCCCAAACCAGCTGAAATGCTTCGGTTACAGTGTCTATTTTCTTTGGCACTTATCGGAGCTGGCCGGGGCGGATGACTACCTACACGCCCACAACCCACGACCGTGCCGCTGCTTCGGTGTGCCGTTTTTACCGGACGACTAGCATCATTCCAACGACCATCTGGGCGATAAGATCTCGCATCGGTCGATCTTAAGATCACGCCCATTGTAGAGCGAGGACGACGGTGGCGAAAGAATGATCCGATGAACCGGGAGCCGGGTATGGAAATTGGTTATCATTCCGCTGTGCGCTGCTACAGTTTATGCTCACCTAGCGTGCTGCGGGTGTCGAGGTTGTACGCCTTTTAAATGTGCCGGTCGGGTGGGTCGCCGCCAACCTCCCTCTGCGGGCTGTGTCTGTCGCTCGCCAATGCTCGGGAAATGGTAGAGACGCTCGATGACACTTGAAATTATGGTTGAATGATTTCGTCGGCCCTCTCACTGGCGCACGATAATGATATCCTTGTGTGAAGGATTACGGAGCGAACGAAATAAGATTCCAATTACGGCGCTGCTGCTGTAGCGGGTGTACCGGGGGGGCCGGTATCTTACCATCACCATCGCTCGAAAGTATTGTTAAGATGTGCTTCCGTCCCATTTCGGTGCGGCATGCTAAGATGCTGGGAAGTGTACGCGCAAGCATAATGTAATAACGTGGGAAAATGAAACCCGGGCAGGAACGACGACGAAGCGGAAACGAAACTAAACTATGGGTTCATTCCGTTCAATATTGCCCCCTAACGGTGGAAAGGCTGTAGGAAGAGGTGTGTGCGTGCGTGGTTGGTTGGTTTTTCGCTGGCACAGATCGGCAGACCCGTTCGCTTTACCTTTTCTCCCGTGCTGCTCATGTAAAGAAGTAAATAAATAAATGAAGCACACACCCAGCGTATCCGGCACCTTCAAGAGAGAGCGAGAGAGAGAGAGCATTAGTATTTTTCCGGCTCGAGGAGTGGAATTTGCTATCGAAGGGCGAATGTGAAAGAGGTCGACCGCGCAATGGCGCCCGGGTGGACCTTTCCGTTTTTTGGGGGTAGCAACCGGAGATTAAGTGTGAAAAGCATGATTAATGGTCGCATGCATTGGTGGGGTGGTTCATATTTTGCACACTCTTGATCCCCCCCGGTGAACAAACGGACCGTTTACCGTGCGCGGCAGTGTTATGGTGGGATAGTGGTACGGCGGGCTGGGTGTGCTGTGCTCGGTAATAATTGCTTTCGACAGTAGCACGCAGCGCACTGGATCTTCGCATCGGCCGTGCGAGGGTGGATTAATTGCGTGGTGTGTGAATGTGTGCCACTCATGTGAACTCTTTACACTACACAGCGGCGGGGCGAGGAAAGGAGCGCTGGGAATGGGATTGTTCATGTTGTGGGTTCGGTTGGGTGGTCGGTACATTAGGTGATAGAGCGCGCCTCGGTATCAATAATCGCTTTGCTCTTCGCTAAATGGTCCATTTTATGCTGTATTTTTTTTGGTCGATTAGGTGCGTGGGGAATATAATGATAGGTAATGCTCGTGAAGAATGCAAGAAATAAATCACAGCTCCTAATGCTATAAAGCTCAAGGAAAGTGATTAGCTTGCTAAAAGTGAACGGTGGATTTTTCCCCTTTTTTATTTATTATTCAATCGAAAAGGTATATAGTATTTGTAGTCTTTTGTTACATTTCATTCCATTTTACAAATATGCTACACACACACACACATGCTGAAGCGAGCGTATCGAGGCAGCGGAGAAGCAGCACTGAGAACCTGCTTGAAGCTCCTTTTCCATGGAGGCGCCTGGTGCTCCATTACAAAGCGATCGAGCTTTCGCTGAATTCATGAGAAAAAGGGAAAACTCGCTCGAGCTAGCAAAATGCTAAGCGTTAGGCCATGTTACGCTTTGGGGTTCGGTATTTTGTTTCTCTCAGTTGATGGGTGACAAGAAAAAAGAAAACAACTTCATTTTGCGTCAAACTTTTTCCGAAGCTCATAAATATTAATTGCGTGCATCCGGAACACGGTTACTGTCGTTTCGCTTTCGTCGGCGCTACTTATCATCTTTCAATTTGTAGCCCCCCAAAGCGTGCCCAATTTTAGCCGGTTCGCTGTCGTCCACTTTCCCTTTGCTTTTGTTTCTTGCCAACCGGAGGGACGGGCCCTGTAAGAGCATAACGGATGGACGACTTTTTAATTTCAATTTCTGGCAGTTTTGAACACGTTCGCGTGGCGTTTTTGTGTTTTGGGGCGCGCGCGTGAGTTTTTTCTTTGTCCCACCGGAGGGACAGTGAAAGCTGTGGGCGAGATATTGTCACTGCAGTAAAAGTGGTGTAATCGATTTTGCGAAGCAAACATTTCAACAAGCTGCGCCGCGCTCTTTGGCGCTACCGTAAGGGCCATTGCAAACAACATTCGAAGAAGGTAGCGTTCGCGGAAAATGCTTTTGAATGACAAGCGGGCAGGTAGGCAGGCAGGCAGGAGTACAAATAATCAAAGCCCCGTTGCGATCACGGCGGTGCTTATCTCCCTTAACAAGCGACTGATGCTTGCTTGTTCGGAGTTACGTAATCGGAGGCGTGGGCTGGTTGAGTTTTCGCTTTGTTTATCTCCGCCTTCGGAAGAAAGCTTTCGCTTCGTAGAAAAGAAGGTAGCGGTAGCTTCCGAGAGCAAAGGTACCGTACGAAACTACTACCGCGATGTAGCGTGGTGTAGAACAAATAAAGATAAACGATGATGGGACCCCCCCCCTCGCTCTGACACAATCCCGCAATTCTCAACAGCACTTTTTCCGATCTTCGTGAACTTTCCGTTTCAACACGTGCGTCCTTGCGTGTGTGTGTGTGCGTGTGTGTGCAGGCCAAGGGTTGTGTCGCGTATCGGATGCAAACGGATTGTCGTGCGGTTACCATCGCGACATGATCAATGGCTGAATGTGGGATTTATGGAAAAGTTTGGCTGTACGCAGCTTCTTATGCTTGTGTTCCCGGCAGCGGCAGCCTTCCCAAATGCCGTGCCTGAGAGTGTGTTTGCGGTTGTGCTGCATTTCCATTCCGGGGGTTTTTCGTTTCCCGGGCCGACCCGGGTACGTGACTAACGAGCATTAAAATGTATGCCAAAGTTTGCTCGCTGTGGTCGCCGGTCCCACAGGTATCACCACCCCGCGTGTTGGAAGAGCAGATGATGTCCGTGAATGGTTGATTTTGGGTTTTTTGTTTGTGTGAAAGGCTCTGGTTTAGTGCGCGTGTTGGGTAAGCGCGATCCGACTATTCCGGATCGAAGTGTTTTTCATCCGTTTCGTTACCTTCAATCTCTACTAGTGATGGGAAAAAAGAAGTTCGGTGAAGTTCTGTGAATCCAAATTTTCTTGTAAGCGATCCATTCTCATATAGATTTTGCTCCTGAAATTTCTTATTTCAATTTCAAAGAACTGATTCTCACTCGGAAGCTAATTCCAATTCTGGAGTCAATTTTGATTCCGTTTCCGGCGCAAATTGCGATTCCCAGGTCGATTCCGATCCTGGAACCGATTCTGATTTCGTAACCGATTCTGATGCTGCTGCCGATTCCGGATTCTGAGTCGACACCGGAAACGACTCCAAAGATGATTCCGAACCACGGAATCGGAATTGGGTAGGTCCGATTATGAGCTCCCATCACTAATCTCTACGACGGCATTCGGTCGATTTGATTGCGTGCTGTCATGTTTGCAAAATCGGAAATCGGGCACGGCTTCTTAATAGAGCTGCATGTTGCAGCAGCAGACGTGACTTGTTTTGCAACCGCAGCTGTTTGCGGCACACCACCAGCGCGCGAGTGTGTACGTGTGTGTATCTTCACTGTGTTGACAAACGTTTCCCTCCGATCAGATGGAACACGATCAATCAGGATGGGGGGGAAACCGGGGAGCATAAAGACACTGGCTCGAAGCTTTTGGGGACGAAAAAATAAGTGTCATGCTGCGAGCTGAAGTGAATTGATTTACTATCGAATCGCTCGGGCGCAGAAATGAAGTAAGAAACCAGAACGGAACAGCTTTTTTAAGAGAAAAAGAACATAAACTGTACACGGAAGGTAGGTGTGAGAAGAAGGAACGGAATTGGGTGGAGATTTGGAATTACAGGCCGTGTTTGTGGCTGCTGGCACAAACTAAAACTCTGACGAAGATTTATAGCAATGGTTGACGCCACTGTGTGTGTATGCCTGGTCGGTAAGGTGTGATGGGTGAGTTACATATGGCTATATTTATTGCTTCACCGACCAGCAATCGAACCATGGCCGGCCAGGCAGCCGTGAGTGTGTTTGATGCGGTGCAATATCGTACTTGACGCTGACAAATCGAATTTGTGTCGCTTTTTTGTTGTTGTACTGGCGAGCGCTCACCGTATCGATTGCGAACAGCCGACGGCACTTCGTGATTCGTGATCGAACTGTATTATTTTATGTCTCGTTTTGCTTCACCTTCCTCCCCACCTCTCCCTTTCACACCTTTACCGGGATATGCTGGAAGCTGATAAGTCGAATGCATTAGTGTCGGCTTTTTCCTTTTTGCGGGAAAAGTTTCGCTTCCACTGCTCGACGTGTGTGTGTATATGTGTGTGTGTCGTCGCTGTACTGCGTTAGTGCGAAGTACTCAGTGCAATCTGCCCCGAGCAGGCTGAGGCCATTTTTGCCAAAAAGTACTTTACCGGAAAAAGCGAACTGATCTAAAAATGGGATCCAACGCAGCGATGCGACAGACGCGCGTGACGGAGGCTAAGGGGCTGAAACAAAGTAAAACATATGTGCCCTGCGAGGCACACAACATTTTTTCCTTCCTTCCTTTCTCGTTACGGACGACCATTTTCCGTGCGTCAGTGCGAGCTTGCCGAGGGAGTGTGGGTCTGTTTTTCCTTCTACGTGTGTTTTAGCAGCAGCAGCAGCAGCATGGGAAGGTCACGTACCCGGTACAAACTGGGAAATAATTGATACGCGATCCCACAAGAGTTGAGAGTGGAGTGTGTGTGTGTGTTTTTTTTTGGCTTTTTCCCTTGGCCGGGCTGTGAAACGACGACCGGCGAGTCTCGTCAGGCCCATAAGTGCGAACAGCGGCGAGACTCGGCAGCAGAACACGCCCGGTTTCGTGACACATACACACACACACACACACACACGACGTATGGTAGCGTTGAAAAGTTTTTGGACGTCGTTCAAAAAACATTCTTCTGATCCGCTGCCAACCGCTTGAAACGGTGCGGCGATAACGGAAGCATGTTTGTAGTGACGCCGTTGTACCGGTGACCCTTTCCTGGTTGGGGAGAATGCGTGAGCCACCTTTCTTCGTGCCTTCAGTGCAGGTGAAAGAAACGATCAAGACGTGTGTGCGCGTGTGTGTGTGTGTCCGTTATTTGGTTGTATACAGCGCATGGGTGCGCAAAAATATCGCCAGAGTGCACCTGGACGTGAATTTGAAGAAAGCATAAGCAGGGCGCTTTTCTTGTTTTGCTCCGTTTTTGTAGAAATTCAAAAGACTGTGGATGGCAAGGGTTTTGTATTGGGATCCGTCCGGTCGGAAAACGGGGAACGCATTTTTGGATCCAATACTACAAGCGTCTGGTGAAGCAAAAGTTGATCCTACTGCAATAAGACATTAAGTTCATACTGGGAAGGATGTATTTCGCTTACTCTCTGCTACTCTCTCTCTCTCTCTCTCTCTCTCTCTCTCTCGCTGTTGTGTGCAAGGTTGAGTATGTTAATATTACATCGTTCGCATGATTGGAGAAAATGGACCCCGTTTATTGACTTTGCTCCGTTTGCTTAGTTCCTTTTGGGTAGGAAATTGATTATGAACTACAAATGCTTATAGAGCTGGATATGAACAGCTTGTGGCGTGCTTGCTTTCTGCAATATTGAATGTTTAAAGCAAACATCTAGCGTTATTTGGTAGAGCGTAGTCAAAGGAGAACGAGCGAATGTCTGGTTTGCATTCTGGCATTCAAAACCCCGGCAGTTTCTTTCGTTCGTCATAATATTATTATATTTAAAACGTCAGTGCAAGGATATCTAGTGAAATTACATTTCTCAACGGTATTCAGTTCCATATAAACTATTTCATAACATAGTTCCATGGTAGTGTGGTCAAAATTTCAACCTAATACACCATAAACCGTGGGTTCCAAGAAGTTTTTTAGAAAATATATTGGAATGATTTTGAAAGACCAACCACACCAACGCGGTTTGAGTAAGGCGATTGATATGAATATTAAAGGATAGTAGCAAAATGAATAATATGAACACAATTTCGGCTGTTAATTAAACATCAAAGTCCAACTGTAATAGAATAGAGCGTTTCTCTTATTGGATATTTATGAACTATTTGCTCTCACTTCAGTTCTTTTGTTCATGGTTCGTTTCTACCGGTAATGGTATGATCGAGATCTATTAGCTTTCTGGTAGTTTCGTTAGTCACAGCTTGTCGAATCATTTGTTTTTTAACCCGACATGTTAAACTATATTTCCTTTTCTTTATTTTACTTACCCCTTTTTGTACACGCTTAAACGTACGCTCAAAGATGAAGAAATGGAAATGCTTTTGTTTTCAGACCCGAAGCTGGCTGCGTTTTCTGAGAGAGTGTTGCATATTTCAACGTTAGCTGACGCTTGAAACAATTGTGTACACCTACTGCTGAGCTCTTCATTTGATGCAGTTAAATGTCGGGACCTTTCTTAGAGCTCCTTCCCCTATTTGCCCGTCCCTTCCCGGAATCCAGCCAACGAATGTCGTAACATTTCTCTCATATTTCGTTTCGAACATTAAAAATTCATTGGATCAAATATTCAATGGCTTGGTCTGACTTCGGTTTTGACTTTGTCGACGCAAAGGAAAAGCTTCGCTGTTGCAGCAGAGAGACAATAACAAAAAAGGATGGAATGGAGAAATTTTCCACTTGAACCGTTTTGTTGTTTTGGGGGTTTTTCCACTTTTGTTCTCCTCGAGTATCACCACCCCTGTGGTAGAGGAGGTTATGAGCAGGGGTGAATGTGTGTGTGCGAGAGAGAGTTTGGTGTCTCGGGGACATGAAAGAAATTGTCCTTTCTCTATTTGCAAAGACTCGCCCCTAAACCGGAATGCGGAACTATGCGTCTTTTCTTTGTCCATTTCATCCGCCATTAACCGGGCACATTGGTGTGGAAAATATTCATCCAAAACGGGGCATCCCGAGCGGCACGGGAAGATGTTACGACTGCTGGGTGGGTCTCGGGTAACAAACGTTAAACTTTGTGTGAACCCCTTTTTTTCAAGCGCGTTGCCTGTTTATGCATGTATTCTAGAGTGTTTTCTCCGTCTGTCGTGTTGTGTGCGCGGCGGTTTTCCCGTTTTTGTTGCTGTTGCTTTCGCAATGCTATCATCTTACTTGGGGTCGGGCTAGATTTATGTTCTTCATCGTACGCCGTGTTGAAGCGAATGATTTGGCACCGGTGAGCTTTTCGGGCTCGCTGCTGCTCTTCCTTTTCTTTCTCTCTGGGGGGCTGAGAGAACGGTTGTACGTCTTTGCACTGGCATCTTGACGTGATATGATTTTGAGGTGACGTCCAACGGTTGGAAGTGTTGCGAGGAAGGATAAATTTAGAAACTGTTGAGACTGGAAAACATGCCAAACAGCGCACGGGGAGATTTGTGCGATATAAATAAACGAAACAGTTATCAAAATGTAAAGGGTTCCAATTTCCACTCAGGTTTAATCCATTTGACACCTTTTCCCGTGGTGCTCTGCACTGCTTGGTGAACGTGGGTAGCTGTCATGTTTAGATCCTTTTGTTGCTGTGCTCTTACCCGGGACTCTTACACGCATCTGTTTGAAACCCCGCGAGTGATATACTATATTTTGTCATAGCTTCGTTTGTGCGAATGGAGTTTCTCGTGCTTCCTTTCTTGCTGATCTTTCTTTCTGAAAGTGATCAAAAGTAAACTTTTCCGCCCGATTGTGCTGTGTTGGAGCTTTTTGTTTGCAACCGTTTAACGCGCACCGAGCGAGCCGGGTGTGAAGGGTTTTGGCAGCACACAAATTAAAGGATGATCGTCGCTGTAGCGGTAAAATCATTTTCCACTGAGGGCGGGTTGTATGGGGATGGGGGTCGCGTTCTTCCCTTTCTCGGTCGCCGCACCATCTGCACCGTTTATCGTTTTACCGTTCACTTTTATGGCGGGTATCATTTTACGGGCTTTATGAGTGAAAGTGAAGTGAGGGTTGATTGAGGGTTAAAACACAACGATGGTCCCCACAGTCCCCGGAAGTTAGAGTGCCAAAGGTTGCCAGTGGAGTTTGCGAGCAGTGGTGCAATACCCCTGCTAGGTTCAGGGTTTTTTGTCGTTCGTTTGTCTTCCTTCTTTTCCTGGGTTTGTCTGCCTTTTCCATGTTAAAGGCGCGCCTGGATATGCTTTTTCAAGATACCGCTCTCATGCTGAAGTTAATTGAAGTGGCTTAAAAAGTGTTTGTAATGTGCGCGATAACGAAGGTGTTCTCGCGACTCTTACCTGCGTGTGGGCCTGGGCTATAAAAGTCTGTGTCCAATCCGTATGTTTTGTGGATGGTGGCTTTGGGGGTGAAGATTTTGGCACCCTTTGCATCCATTAGGCTTCAGCGTTTTAGTGTTCATTTTATGAAATTGTGGTTAACAACGGGTTTCGCTATAATAAAGCATGTAAATTGTTCTGTTTTATGTGCGATTTGGCTTCGTACAGGTGGGTTAAAAGGATGGTTTTTGTGCAGAGGTTTAGACATAAAATCTTAAAATTGTCCGAATGAAACAGATAAATAAGTTAATGAAAGGAAATATTGAATTACGGATTGGCTGTGTTTGGTAGCTTATTACTTAACTAGAATCGTTTTGCTACTAGTATCTAGTAGTTTTGTTTATAATGAGCTCTATTCAACACAATCGGCCAAGTTTGTGAATGATTATTTTCAGTCGTCATTTAATTTTTATGTTTTACATTGCGTCGACTAGAGTACAATGGTATAAAATCGTTATGAAACTCAACCAAATCTGAATAGAATTTGATTGGTTATCATTTCATCGTGTGAGTTGACCGTCATCATATTGAAATGAGTATATGAAGGTCGACGGACAATCCTACCAAATTTAACTCGGGATTAGTGGCTTTCGGGAAAGAAATGGAATGCAGTATGATGATTTAATTATGTTCCTTACCCAAAATAATTAAAACTTCTTTAGGACTTGCTGAGGGCGATTTTTCATGGTTTTGAATCTTGAAGCTTTTAAAAGAGATTATTGTGTTTGTATAATAAATTCAATTATGTGGGTTCTAAGATCTCTATATTTATGCGTGTCCGGTTCATGCTACTACTTTATAGCTAGAAATGCTTACTTACCCATAATGTTATCTTTTATTGATTCGTCCTAGTGGGTTTCGACCCAAGCAATGTCTGTCGTCTGTAAAAAAACGCAAAAAATATAAAAAAGCACTGATTGAGGACTCTCATTCCGTGGCGCTCTACCGCTACATTCAGTAAAGTTTGGGTGAGAAACGGCCAAACAATGCAAAACATAGTTGCTGACACTGCGGCGATGACACGGTACTCTGGTGCAAGCATGCAAGCAAACAAAAAAAAGAGGGACAATTTTACGGTAATTATGAGCCTGGCTGCAGTGTCACAGGAAGCTTGGGACACAAAAGCAGCGAAATAACGCCAGCAGTAGAAGCAGAGAGAAGATGATGATGCTAGTAGTAGTAGTAGTAGTAGTAGTAGTAGTAGTATCAGCAGCAGCATTGGCATTGGCAACAGCAAGACAAACGAGATTGGCCCTGTGGCATCGACGGTTGGCTGAGTTGCCAATACGGCATGATTCGTGCTGTCCGGGTCCCCGCAAGCTTCTTATCGAAACGGCACCAAGCACCGGTCGGACACGGAATCACTGTGACAATGGCTGTTGGCTGAAGCTTGGTGGATTGGGTCGTGTTTCGCGGCCCACTCCCTGATCATCACCGTGCAAGGGAGCTGGCGTGCTATGTATTGCTATTTTTTCACACACTCACTCAAACAAGCACACATACACCCGCGGGTGCCAACGATAAAGTGAATGCACAGCCGCTGCCCGGAACGGCTCGAATCGCGGTTCGTTCATTCGTGAAGCTCCCGTCCGGTGCATGCATACGTAGATCACTGTCATTAGCCGAGGGATTTTCCTGCTTTTCCGGCCGTGAGCCTTTTGATAGCGTTGACGTACTTTTTCTTTGCTTTTTCCCGTGTGACGCGTCTGTGTAAAACAAAGGGTGGTTGTAAATGTTCTGACAGAATGCGAAACATTTGTCTTCTTGTCCATTTCATTGTTCAATGATAAGTTATCGTACTTGTTTGTATACATTAATTTTCAATGAAATTGTATGTAAAAAATATGGATTTAATTATGATGCTATCGAAGTTGGGTTACGTTCAGGTTCTTTTTTCTTCAGGAGAATATTCATTGTCATGAAGAATCTTGAATTCTATTAATATTTAAATTGTATTTATTTATTTCGATGAATTTTGTTTGGACGGTCAGAAATGGGTGAAAGAGATGTTATCTTCCGTTCTAAATTTTGGACTAACTCAGCCATCGTCCAATATTGTAGGATGTCGGAGCTTGATGCATAGCACCTTGGCAACTCAAAATTAAAGTACTTCCATATGCGCTGCCTACAGCTGCAACCGAAATTGAGTGACATAATAGGCACTTGTCCTGTTATTTCCGTGGCCCGCTGGAGAGCGAAGATTGTGCAGCAGAAATTAATTTACTGCATCCCGGTTTGCTTCCCGGCTTTTGGCTACCGGTTTTCGGAAGACAACACTTGATCCAAGATTCATCCCATCACGATGCTCCACTAGCTGCAGCAATTGCACTGGGTGAAGTTCCATCACTACGGCACACACCCCGGCAGGAGGTAAATTGGGATAACAGCTGCAAAAGCCCGCCCACTGGAATGATCGTTTGTGGAGGTGAATTGATGATGGCCACGGTCACAAGCCGCCCTCAAACGCCGAACCGAAAGAGGGGGATAGAGGTAAGCACAAAATGGAAGCGATCGGTAACGTAGCATCAAATTGAGTGGATGGTATTTGTCAAAGAGAATCAAAGGAGTTGTCAGTGGGGCTGGCAGCATTAATGAACGAGACGCTCATCGGACTAACAAATCGAGCTCTGGTTCGTTACGTCAAAAGTTTTCTGATGGAGGATAGAATGATGGTCCACTGCGCAGGCATTGGTTGGGGGCTGCGGTTGACACTTAATAAGTGCAGCTTGATGGCTACGCTTTTGGATCGGTGTGGACAGTAGCAGGTGGGAAGAGGCGCTTGAATCTAGAAAGTTAAATAAGGGTTTTGAACCGAACACAGTTTCTCGCATGAGATAATTTCCCTGGAACTCCTATTTTGAATGTTGAAGATCGCTCACAACTCTTCTTGCTTTAGTACATTTGCAAGAACACGCTGTTGTTTTATATATTTTCCTCTAGAAGGGACGCCCAAGCGTCCGGTTATTGTTGTAAGCACTCTTGTTAGAAGAGTGAAATTCAAAAGATTAGATTCAACCCTGCTCGGTTTGGATACGGCTCAGAAGAAAGGAGAGTGCCGGTGTGCCATAACGGGCGATACTTAGTCGGTAAAGCACCTCATAACAGGTCCGGAAGAACGCACTCGCACGCAAACATTCGGAAAGGTATTGTGGTGTAAGTTGCCTACACAAAACCGCAACGAAGCATGCTTTCGTAATGGGTGCTGAAGGGTACGTTCGTTACTACCTATTCCCCAAGAAGCAAAAGATTCCGGATTGTCTCATGTGTGTGTGTGTGTGTGTGTGTGTGTGTGTGCCGCCTAAAGACAAGTTTACGTGTTGAAGGAAGACAAGAATAAAGTTCGATGAAGAACAATAACAATATTTCAGGATTTTTAGCACCTATCAACCTCATTCGTCTGGCGGAGAAACCCCCTCGAAAGGCTTAAACCCTAACGCTCGGCGTCCTGCCTCGTTAGCTGTGTTCCAAAGGGAGGCATTTTTCTTCTCTTTGTTGCTCTAAAGTGTTGTTCTAGCCCGCAGGCCTTGTCGGATCCCCTCGTCTCCCTCCAGTAACGTACGCATTATTGGCGGTATCACTAACATGCTGAGAACCGTGGTTGGTAGGCATGGCCCCATACGATTTGACCTTTACTGTCGTGGGAAATATGAAATGTTGGTGGCATCGGTGACGCTTCGGCACCGGGTAGAAACAGTTGGTCAGACGGCACAAAACGGAAGCCATAAATGGTGAAAAGTTTTTTGCTGTCGTGCAGGCAGGGATCTAGTTTTTGGTGGCCCGTTTAGCGACGGATTGTGGTGTATAGGAAGCGAAAGTGAGAGTGTTTGAAAAATCGCGAAGCCATTAACTACATGCTTTATGTGGCACCTTTTTAGTGGACATGGTGGCGAGGGCGGCTACCATTATTGTCTGGTGCTACGCTTTTCACAAACTTTGACAGGGGATATAGAGAAATTGATGAGTTTTTGTTGCCGTTGTTGTTGATACTGTCGTGTCGTTGGCTTCAGTATGTATCCCTCACTTTAGCAGATAAAGATTATGAATGAAGTGTTAGGTTTGGGTATATGTAACGTGAATCATTATTTAGACGTATTCAATTTTAGGTTGTAGATATGACTCATCAATCATGAAGAGTTTTATTTGCAAACATATATACATATTTCTTTTAAAGTCGTCAGCAGTAGATAACATTTTGTTTGTAATATATTTAGTATATCTTATCAAATTAAATGTAGTTTGTAAGTCGAGGTCGAGATACGCGCAATGAGTGAAACACAAAAATCCTAAAACAAATGATAAAAACGTGAAAAAAGGACCGGGAACGATTATTGGATACAGGATTGTGTTGAAAAGACACGTCAGCACAATTAACCAGCGCTAACAAGAGTCTCTGGCTCCCAGGACCGTTAAATGTCAAGGATCGACAGCAGAGTGGGCCGCGGCAAGCGTTTATAAGGGTCAGCGATGATTTCGTTGGCTTTTGTGTTAAAAGCACAGAGGAGCTCACTTTGCCGCGTTAATGGTGTAATCTCAGTTTTTTAAGATAAATTAATGAGAAACAATTTCTCTTCCCGCTGGGTCGCAAACTTTGTACATTAACAGCCAGTGGGAATATGGGGAAAGATGAATGTAGATACAAACGGCATAAAACAAGGAAGCTAAACAATATCACGAGCGTAACTTTGATCCTGATGCTTAGGTCTAAAGTAATACTCATCAAAATGTGTCTAGCAAATAATTACATTGCTCTGAACGCACGTGTCCGTGATTAAACTTGAACATGGTTTTGTCTTTTAGTTTATTGATGGCATAGCGGTTTTACCCTTATCGTTGGCAGACGTGAGTAAATGTGTCCTTCATATTGCTTGAAACAGTGATTTAGTTTCGTACGTTTTAATGGGTGCAAAGTTTAACACTAAAGCGTATTTAATTACTAACCTTTACTGTCTCTTTAAACTGAATGATATTTGTACAGTGTGCTACTAGCATACAATAATTCCTCTAATTTGGACTTGCTAACATTTGAGGCATAGTTTATTTCTGCTTTTGCAATCTGCCCCTAATGTCGTTCGTTATCATTACTTGCCTATCACGTACTTCATCTTCCATCGATGAAATATCGATTAAGATCTAATCCACGTTGGATAGATTACGTACATGTCAGACTGAGCACACCCCAATGAGGCTATAATGAAACGTGACAAAATCGATGCCACTCGAGCAGCCAGCAACGTGTTAAATAGGTAGATTACACACGCGAAAGGGGTGAGCGCGAGCAGGGGACACGTTTTAATACTAAACTGCTGCTGCTTGCTGCTTGGTAAAATTGATGAAGTCATTGCCGGAGGGTGCTGCCAACCGGGATAGTCGTTATGCGGCGACTATCTTGAAGCTTGCAGTATTACCTAGCTTGCCTTTTTTTTGTTCAGTTTGTGTCATGATCTTTACCACACACTCATGTGGCCCTTGCATGCAACAACACACCTTTCAGTCTACGTGTACGTGTGTGTGTGTGTGTATGTTTGGCTCTTCCGGTGAGATACCGCTGACAATGCATGGACGCTACGTGCAAGCGCGGGTGCAGCGCTGGATGGTAGGAATAATAAATTGGAAACCGTTGCCACGGTGTGGATGATGGCGGATGAGAAAACTCCCGAAGCTCGTTACCCGGAGCGCTTGTTGAGGCAAAAAGTCGGTCTCAAAATTCCCGGCAGCACGGATGTTTTCAACAGCGCGCCATCATCATGTGTGTGTGTGTGAAGGTTGGTGGTGTGTTCCATATTCGCGCGGCACTTGGAGGGGTGAGTTTTTTTTCTTCTGGCGATGAGATAACTTAATATGTTGCTTCTGACTTTGCCACTGTCGCCTATTCGTTCTCTCGAAGATGCTGCCAAGGAACGCATGGGGCTATGAAGTGAGGGGCTATTAAATAAATACGAGCCGCGGAGGTTAATTGGACTAGGTTAGGCAGTTAAATTTGTTTCTCACGCATCGTTGATTGCAAAAATCGGCTAGAAGACGGTGCACGGCTAATGGTAGGTAGAGGTTGTACAGGTTGCCTTAGAGAATGTTTGCTTCACTGCAAACATTTTGGCCTCTTGTTTATGTTTTAAGTTTGTTGGGTACGCAGACACACTTACAAACAGATGGCGTATCAATAGCCGGATGAAAGCAAAATGAATAATAAATATTTGTTTTATTTTCCATCAAGGTACAGGCATGTTTCATTCGCGGAGCTGTTTTTATATTGTCGTTTACATGCGACATGTGACGTCGCTGATTTTGAAACGTAAGCGAAGAAAGCAGAATATTGGCAGGTGTGGAGTTATTTTTATTATATTCATGCCGTGTACGGTACCGAAATGAACGGTTGCCATTTAAGTTAATGTTACGCTGAAGATGAAATGTAAGTGAATTTGATCACATAGACGATGGTGTAGCCTGTTTGAAGAGGCACACTCGAGATATCGCTCGCGAGCTTTCGATTTGAACCGTCAGCAATCTGTTACTTTAATCAAACGTCACTGGTATCACTGGTATCGTGGTATCGTTGGAGAATGCTGCTTCACACAAGTCAACATTCCATTTAACTATGTATTAGGATGTTCATCCGAGCCAGCCTTGAAGGGGGCTTGTAGGCGAGTCACGTATAACTCGAAAGCTTGAACCGACATTTGAAGCATGAATTGTAAGGACCTATTTCGACAAGCGGTTACTTGGTTACTTGGTACTAGAACGCATCCGAAGCTTCTTACCGTAGACAAGCAATAAACTGTAAGGTCTAGAAATACTCTCCGTCCACCGTCATGGAACAGCAAGGCATTGGGTCTGGGTCGTGTACGCGATAATATAGGTCGGGTTTGAGGAAGAATTTTACGCTACACTGTAGTCAGGGAAAATTTACACGACAATGAACAGGCAACTGATCACCGTATAGTGGTAGGTAGCTTGTTGATAGAAGGCGGAAATAATGTGAACAACATGGAAAAAGGTTTTGGCGAGTAATGCAAAATGGCAACGCAGAACCTAATGCGGCATAAGTACCGACAACATGGGCGAGAACAGTATGTGTGTGTGTGACTTTTCTACAATGAACCACATTTTATTAAACGAACGCAAACATAATCATCAAATGATGCCATCGCGTCGCTCCTCGCTTGCTCCGAAATCGGAAATGCAGCTGGCAGTGAAAAGTGAACAAGAAGCGCTACAAAAAAGCTTATGCACACACATACAGGTAGCAGCTTTGCTGCCTCGGGTTGGTTGCTTTTGCATGCGCGATACATGATGGCTCACGAGAAAATGGATATGAAAGGAGCAAGGAAGCAGGGCAAATGAGCGACGGAAGCATGGTGCTCTAGTGTGTCGTCTGGTGCTAAGCATCCGTTGACGGGAAAAGCTCAGGTTTATGAAAAATGGACATTTGTAAACGTTGCATCGCATACGTCCTTTATCCGTCTTTACCATCATCGTTAGGTATCACCGTGCGCTTCTACCGAAAGTTGGGTCTTTCTTTTCGCTCTCTCATCATCAACGCAACCACCGTGTGTGTGAGTTCAAGTGGACGGTAGGTTGTTGCTTATTCAGGAGTTGGTTCTCGGTATTTATCCACCGGTCGCATCTGCTTTACCCACGCCCGTTTGCTGTTTGGCCGTGTTTGCACACGCTCCCATGGACTGTATTCTTATTGTGGCCTACAGAAACGAGAGAGAGAGAGAGGGCGGAGGTTTGTTGCTTGTGTAATGACAGTCCTGGCCTCGGGGCTTTGGCTTTTGCTGCGCGTAAAACCGCTTTGCCTCTCTATCAAATTAATGTCACTTGGACAAAAACATTAAGAAAGGCATAAACAAGAGGTCCCCGGTCGTACCGTTCGTCTGTCTGTACCAGCTCAGGGGTTTTACTTTGATGTGAGCGAATCTTCCCTTTTTTTGTTCTGACTGCAAAAAAGTTGTGAGGTTATCTTTGGCTGAAACTATGGATCCTTGTCATAAGGAGTTGGGAAGAGAGATGTGGATGGGGTAAATGGCAGGTAGACAGACAGTTTTAGTTCCAATGGCGACAAGGTAACACTGACTGTGTATCATCAGTAACAAAATTATATGAACAGAGCTACTCCATGAGAAGCTTGCCTTTACCAAGACACTAGCCTGCCAATTCTCTGCATGGTTAGGCTTAAGCCTGTAGAACAAACGTTACCAATAATAGCAATAAATTTAGTGGGAACAGACAAGAGATCGAAGAGAGACTCAAATCTTCTCCAAATACAAGTGTGTGTGTGTATATCCGGCCGTCCCCGGAAAGTGTCCCCGGTCGATCGGTTAAAGTGTGTCTACTACTCTGCCGAACCGACTGGAGAAGCTGATAACCCCGGGACCAATTTCTGTCTTTGACGACAAGTATAAGGTTCACTGCTGAACGTTTCCAACTCGTTCGGGGACTAAAGAGATTACATTGATTTGCGTGCTTTTCATGTGTTCTATTTTCTGCTTCGACTCTTCGGCTGAAAGCTAGACCATCGGTGAAGTGGGAGGGAAGTGAAAACAAAATGTATGATGCGGGATGTGATTTTGGGACGTTCTTCTAACATACGACATACGAGTGTGCGTTTTTTCGTTGCATGCTGCTCGATGCTTGTGTGATCCTGAAGGTGTTTGCGTCGGTAAAATCGTTTCTATTTCCCCGCCCGTGTTGTGTTTTCATTTCTATTTATTGGTAATGGGATTTGGTGTATAAAAAAGGTGCAAAAAGTCTATCACCTTTCACCGAGCGCAGTCGACAGCTGGAAGAAGAAGTAGGATTATGCTTCCGTATTGGATTGTAAATTTTTCATACATGAGCATCATTTTCAAGGCGTAATTCAATACGAATGTTATCGAAGTGGTAGTGCTCAGTGAAGTGGAAGTAAGGCTAATCCTCTCGGAGTGTTTTTTTCACGTCATGTGCTTTACGTTTGAAGATATTTTGCCTGATTTGGCCAGTTTTCAAGGGTAAATAATTGAATACAATTATGTGTAACGTTTTTGAAGTTTTGTTTTTGTGAATCCTCAATAAAGCTATCCTCATTTGAGCTAGACAACGAAATGCAACAATTGGAATGGGAGTTTGTTATATGAATTAACTTCGCTCGAAAAATTAGTGTCATTTAATCAAGATTTGGACCACATATGATGTACAGCAGCAGAGGAATTGATAAACTGCCCGCTTAGATAATACTTTGTATGGCATAATTTTTAAACATCATTCTTTGGATGTCCCTACTGTCCATACTGGCGCAGATGCTCATGTTGGTGGTGGTGATTAATACTAAATTACGAACTACCACTGCGTCCGGCTTACGTGCACACTGCTGATCACAAATGATAAATGATTGATTAAATGGACAACCTGTTTAAAAAGCCTTATGCTCTAGACGGTGAGGCATAATGAAGAAGGGTAACAGATTGGTCGATACCACCCCATCTTAAACTATGCTATAAACCTTCCTGTTTTTCACAAGCGCTTCACCACGCACTCGTAGAAGCCTACGGACAGTATTTCGCCTGGTCTCGTTGCCGCAGACGATGGAGATGTTATTGTATCATCTATCTTCATTACCTGACTATCCCAGACAACTGGTTGAGGTGTGTCGGGCTTCACCCGGTTCGACCAGCGGCAGTGTGTCAATCCACGTGTATATCTGGTGCTTCTCCCGGTTGGACGGTACGGGTCGATTTCGTAAATGGAAAATCTCTCGTTTTAATGGAAGATAAATATTCGAAGAGCTTAGGCAGAAGTTTTTAATTATTCATTGGTGATTTATACAGTGCTGTAAGCATTTGATATTCATAACCTGTCACAAAACTAATTAGCCGAGACAGGTTTTACCTGCATCGCGATGGCCCTGTGAGTTGCCTCGGTTGACAGCAAGTTTTAGCTTACCGTTCGACGAAAAACGAAAAGTGCCAAAACTATGGTCGATATCCTCGGACCATGCGAGCGGGACCGTCTGAATTGATGTGCGGGGTGAGGAGAATAGTTTTTCCGCTAGCTTCGAAAGGATTAAAATGAAGTCCCAGTGTGGAAATGTCCCAGGGGAGGTTATGAGCGTGTCCGAGTGTGTACCTTTTGCAAACAGCATGTCCAAACATTGGCCATGATGAAGGTTTTGGGATTTAAGTGTACACTGCGTGGTTGAAGTTCACACAGATTACTGTTGATAGCGAAATTGGGCAATGCGTATTGATGGTGGAGTTTGGTTTGCAGTTTTTATTGACCCTCCCTAGCGCGGGTACACGATTGCAGCAAAGTATTTCAGTTGAAACAATAGTTGGTTTAGTTTGTTGTTTGGGTACAGCTTGTGCTCAGAATACATACTCCAATAGCTACTTTTTGTGAACCCAGTTGTTTGACGAGTACGTGGACATCATAAATGCCGGGTTTTGAGGGAAAGTTTACCGATCCAATTACCGGAACAAAGCGGTATCGTTGAAAGCATTTCCGAGACGAGCCATTTGCTGATTGTTAGCGGTTTCCGGCTCGTTGTGATGTAACTTGTAAAGAGCTGCCGTTATTGGTTCGATAGCGATGCATCATCGTTATGCAGTGTAGCAATCGATGGAGAACCTCAATCATCTCGAGCCGTACCGTTTTAAGCTTTTGATGTAAAACAAATCCTCTCTGCCCATGGCTCTAACTCATTTCATACAATGGGAGTCATCGTGCTGTAATGTTTATAGAAGAAGCGCAATGTTTGTTCTTCTCAAGTTGTTTTGTTTACGAATGTATTACACCACAACATCTTGCTACCGTACATTTGCAGCTATCTGTCTTGTTCACATGGACGGTTGGTTGCGACAAATCCAACATCAATTCCATCCGTTGTGTATACGATGAAGCGATGTGAATGTTACGGAACTAATTAATAAAACGTTTGTTACAGATGAGTACACCACCATGCGGGGTGAAATGAGTATATGTGATGCGTTTCGTCATCATCAAGCTGAGTGGATGCAGCCGCCGGAGTATTTGCACTTAGTTGCTGAACGTGTTGAATTCCCTTGTAGGGATTGTGTCAGTTCGCCGAACAAGCGAACCATTAGCGATTATTAATAATCCACTCGGGCACATGCTAGGCCTGTGGAATATAATATCCGTTTGACAGTGCCGTAAAATTCGACCATTTGCTCATCTACCGTAAATTTGGCTGTTTATTGTGCATACAGCCAGTCGGACGGCGGATGGACCAGCGATATATTTACCTGGTTGTTAATTATGGCTGGAATCCGCTGTACGCGAATCCCTTGTTTGCCGTAAGCCATTGCAAAGAAGCAGCTCGCTACGTTGGCTGTTACGTTCGCGGGATGTACAGCGGATTCTTTCTGTCGGTCGTTCATCTGGGGCACTCTTGGGGGTTCGTTCAGGGATGCTCGTTTGTTCATTATCGAATCATGAGCCTGGATGGTCGGGAATGTGAAATGTAATGATGCTGAATCTGTTGTTTCGATGTTTGTTATTTGCACGTTAGCCTGTTTGAGAGTTGTTTTTTTTTCGTATGTTCCGGGTAGCAATTATTCTGCGCGACTCTCAGAACCTCTATCTGTTGAAATATTTTAGTGACAGGTTGCGAAATGGTAGTACCCTGAGACTAAATTGTTGCAGCCAGCAGAATAGGGAAAGAATAGTTGTAGTACGCGGGCAATTAGTGTATTAATTCTTCATGAAAAGGAAGTAGTAGCTTTAGAAATAAATCTTTTGAAGTGCTCCCATGTCGACTGCGAAACACCAAAGAATTCTAGTGCACCTACGAGGAACGTGTGTAACATCGTCCCATTATACAAATTAGAATGCATTATTTTTTCGGTTCACGGTACTAAGCAGCAGACGATAATTAGGAACCGCGTCTCTTGTTATCACGTTTGCAAGAAAAGGTAATTTTCTCACCGATGAAGGCAGATAAAGAGAGTACGAGCAGAAGGGCATGAGTGTGTGCATGGTGTCTAGTAAGCTTTTCCCTGTTGCCGTACGTTCGCAGAGCTTCACTTTGAATGGCATAGGTAGAGTGTAGTGGTTAATTTTGCTAACTGAATTAGTAAAAGGGGCGATGTTCATTACGGTTGCGCAGCTTCCCTCCGGGTTGATGAACTGAGATGGGTAAAAAAGGAAGGCAGTCATGAAAAAGTAAACAGCTCCCATGTGGTGCGTGTGAGTGGGCGCGGGTTTTGGTATTGTGGCTGCGAATTGTGGCAGCAGGACTAATTGGCTGGGCCGTAAATGGGCAGTCTCATTAGTACGATCACGTTCACTTTTTATTGCATTTAAGGTGTGTAATCATCAATCCTCCCAAAGGGTCGTTACTTTCCAAGTTTAGCTTATTTGATGATACGCGATTTGTTTGCGTTTCGATTTGATTTTGCATTTCCATGTACCGTAATTGTTTCCGTAGCATACTCAGAAAATGTACAACCATCACCCTACCTACACGACGCTCTACGCTGCACGTACAAAGGCTGTATGAATAATAAAGCGGGCAGTATCCTTAAACCAAGCGAGAATTGCAAATTTTTTGTAGCATAATGCTTGTGTGCTTTTGCTCGAGCGTATGGGGTAAGTGAGTGTAATAATGGAAGACGGGTACGTTTGTGTTTCAATCGAATTATGCTAGCGTAGCGCGAGCGAACCGATATTGATATGGGGTGCGTTCTGTTGTGTGAAGAAACATCTAATTTTCCAACTCGCTAGCGGAGAGACGGTGGCAAAGAAGTGGCACTGGAACGTATCCTCGCCAAATACAATTTACTTTCCGGCACTTTTGCGAGTGCAGATGAAAGTATTGAACGGGAAAATTAGGTGCTAATCATATATTATTCCTAACGGAATGGTGTGCAGCTGAACCAGTCTGTCGGCAGGGAGCGCATTGAGTGTATTTTGTAAGGTTGTCTTTAATCCTGTGGAGTAGGATGCTATGGCAGCGCGTAGGGAATGTATAATTTATATTTAAACTTGTATATGTGTATCAACAGGGGTAAAAATATCATACGAAAGTGTAAAGAAACAAGGCTAGGCAGCATAAGAGATGTCAAATTTTTCAACATTTTTATTCAAGCCTGTGTATGAACAAACCTGCTAGAGCAGAGTATGATTGTACCATTAAAATATAAGTAAGTTATTTACTTCAGTGCAACATGTTTCTACGCATGCTTGTAGTGTTTCTACTCGCAAAAATATAACCGGTGTAAAAATGAGCATAATTTGCAGCATTAAGAATACAGTGGCTTTAAGGTTTGAGTGAGTAAGCAGTGCAAAAAAATCATGCAAATTATTCTGCGTGTTTCAACCGACGGCGGTATGATGAGGTAATTAATGTGATTCCTCGTGGTTCTGTTTGCTGGTCGTCACTGCGCGTTAGAGCACTCGGTAGCGATGATTATGCTTTCTACCGCAGTACCGACAACGCGAGCTGCTAGCGGAACGTGCATAGTCAAGAGTAATTGTCATAGTTGATTTGATTTGATATCATTAGCTTTATTATGTGCATAAATTAACATTCAATGAATGGATGTGCGTTTGTGGTTTATATGAAGCGTATTATACATGGGAGATGCTGGTGAAGGCTGACAAAGAGGCAGATTCAATGTTGATTCAATGAATTGTACATAGCATACGATATGTAATTGTGATGTGTGTGTTTACATGCTAAACTAAATGTTATTAGATGTTCTATCACTGCAACTGTTGTATAACGTTTTCTATTGTTTCTAATTACAGAGGTCCATTTTCAATAGTTCGACGATGCATCCATCGGGAGTCGAACCAGCAATTCGCAGTCAAGATTGTGGACGTTGCCAAATTTACAGCCAGTCCGGGTCTCAGCACATCCGGTAAGTACAGTAGGCAAGGTATACATACTCGAGCAAAAACTGTAATACACTATTTACCTTGAAAAGCGCCTGCTGCTACAAGATTAGCTTTAATTTCTGGCAGTGGTACCGTGCTCTGTGCTGCTCGTCCCATGCACCTTCTTTAGGTCTCCGAGGAAACCGTTCTCGAAAATTGGCTTTTTCATCAGTCAAGTTGTACGTTTTTACACACTACGACACACCCACACCCACATACACATCCTCATTACTTTTCATTCCTCATCAGTACATTTTTCCTGCTGACACAGGCCATATTTCAGCAGAAGTCAACCATGCGTGCGGCTCTTTGCCGTTACGGCACCATCGAGAACTTGCTGCCGGCGGATCCGACCGGTTTCCTTGCCAGGCAGTGTCTCCCGAGCACTTCCGTCCGGTCGGTGTGTGTGTATGTGTGGGTAATGTAAAGCAAATAAGTAGAAGCAAAGTCGCTTTTCCGTTCGGAAAGTTACACGCAGCCGACGCTAAAATTATGTTTTCATGCATCAGTGCTTTTCGACATTTTCGAAGAACGGGTGTGTAGTTGCGATTGAAATGGGAGCTTACTGTAGGCGCGAGAACGCTTCGAACTCGCAGTAACATTGGTCGGAAGTGCTTGAAACGTTGCACAAAACATACACCTACATCTTACTGTACGCATTTGAAGCCGCCCAAGAAAACGGGTCGGAAGGTGCTCAATCGGTGAAGTGCGTCCCTGTTGCCCTGCTGGAGTTCGCAAACGGCACCGTGGATGGTACTCGCAGCAACGTTGATCCGTTCCGACAGACTGGTGCTGACGAATATGTATAATTAATAATTTGCTGTACGTACGCGCACCAAGGTGCGTAGGGAGTTTGGTGCGGTAGTCGGTGAAAAGCTTGTGGTTTTGTGATTTTACTGGCTGCTGATTTGGTGTGAAACCACACGCGAGATGACGTGCGCGCAGGGTATGAAGGGAGCAAAGAAATACTCACTGGTTTCCCTATTTGAAAGGAAAGCACCCGAATCGCAGGCACGCAGAAGCGAACAGGTGTCGAGGGGAAAGTTTATAGGATTGTGTTGTTTTCCCGAAAAAAGGGGTTTAGCCTCGGTAACAACGGAAACACGTTGCGTTTCCCGGGAGGGCTTTTCGATGGCTTCATCGGTTTTTGCAGGCGTCAGATTGTGGCGTGAAACGGTTGAAGCTGTTCGGGCACGGAACTTCCGTAATTCAATTTGGCGGGAAATGGTCTGGAAGAGGGACCTCGGTAGCCAGCCCGAGCACGAACCGACGTGGAGGTGCCCGTGTGCCTGCCCGTGGATGATTGATTACGTCGTCACTGCCGTTGTCATCATTATTCATTCGTGCGGCACCAATGAAACGCCAGACGCCGCCACAGTCCGGGTACCATTTGCTGGAACGCCGTGGGAGCCATTTTGGAATTTGGAGAATGCCGAACGAATTCACCATGAACGCACGTGCGCTGCTACTGGGGACGGATTGGAGCGACATCCGCGGGCAGAAGACGGTGTGGTGCTGGTGCGATGTTAATTGAAGTGAACTATGTTCACCGCACGCCGGGGTGGGAATCCGATGCGGGAATGGGGTGAGCGGTTGAGGCGGTTCCATCTCGTTTGATTTGTGTGTGAACTCTCATGGAACATCGCCAAGGTATTATGGAGAGGCATGGCTTGACCTGCCGTTAAATGTCATCCATCGTACCCGAAATTCATCGTAAACTTGCGTACGGGTGAATGGGGGTGACAGACACTAAAAGTCACCAGTTGCTTGGGTGAGTTGCGCAAGGGTTATCGGGAAAGTTTTGGAAAGAGTGTACGGGAAAGAGCGCAAGCTTGTGGGATACTTTCGTCGTTTGCGATTTGCTTGCTGTCACTTTACTGGGAACTCTTACAACAATGGACCAACTGCCTGTGTCGGTTTGGTGCCATCGTCGTTAAAACAAACCAGCAAAGGGGAAGCCAATTATCTTTGGAAAGATTAATGGAACATGGGCATGATTTATTGTGCACGAAAAGAGTGTGGTGATGTACCGACCAGTGTAGGACACTTGGTTGTCGGGAGAACATTTGATTGTTTAGCTCTACAGCAGCCAGGAGCCTGTGGGAAGGCAACGCAGAAAGAATGTTACAATCGAAGATTGTCCATCACAGAAAGTTCGAATTGGCAAGCACGGGATGTCAAACCGAACGCAAAAGGGGAACGACCATAGCAGGCAGCACGCCGCTGAAGGAAAGAAAAACTACATGAATAATTTATGCCTAGTCGGTTCCTAGAAGCACCGGATGATAGAGGAGGTTACCATGTGTGATCGACTCACACGAGCGCAAAGAAAGATTCGCATTCACTCAGGCAAACTTTCGCCCTGTTTTATTCGTGTGGCGAAGTAAAAGCCTTGCATTATACATTAGCCCAATACGGATCGGTCGTTTTCCAATCGTCCAAAATCTAAGAAGCGATCTTTGTGTGCTTTGTGGTCGGAGCTTGCGGACAGACTCCATCACGCTCGGAGATAATTTGATAAAGTACTGCTGACGACTGAGTGTGTATTTTGTTTTCGGTTAAGGGCGGCGATGATGGGAAATTTATTTTTACATGCCTCGATTAGAATTTCTCTTTGAGGTCGCTTTGGGACGGTTTGTAAGTTAAACGTTTCAATTTGCGATTCGGTGGAATCTGGAAATCTATGCTTATATATGTACAAAACTGCTTTTCCAAACCAACCGTAGCAGAGTGTTTTGTAGCAACGACCAAATACTGTAGTTGTAAGCCTGTGCAGACAATTTTCTGATGCTCTTTGGTGAATGTACAGCAATGTATAGCTCTAGCCGATAAAATGCTTTTAGCTTCATTGTGCCGTACCGGTTTCATTTGCTGCAGACTTTCAATAATGCTGTACAGCCTTGCTGTTCATTTTTGCGTTTCATGTACCACCGCTTGTACCCTCCCGCCGGAACGGAGTGTAAAGAATGTCCATCGACGTGAAATTCATTACGTTGAAAAATTACTCGAGTCCGGATGGTTGGCGAACCTACCATTCCGCTGATTAGTATTCTTGCCACACAGTCAAGTCGACCGAAGACATTATTGGCCCTGGTGGTGGTGGTTTGCCGTATACCACAGTTCCGACACCAGTCCTGTTTGTTTTACCAGGGCCGTTGGTCAAAGAGATCTGAAATATTCGAAATCCTGCCCATTACATGGTATCAGTCCCCTGCTTCATCTGATATCAATGGTCACTGTGAGGTGGGAAGGTGTCCGGGCGGCGGACAAAAGTACAACAATGCAATGAGTAGGAGTGGGTGGGAGAAAAGGGGAGGAGGGTAATAATACACAAAAAAACCCGCCCGCTGGGACCTGCTCGTGGAGCGTGTTGTGCACAGGCATTCGTTTTGTGCGAAGAATTTGCTGTAGGATGAGCTGGAAAAGCGAAAGCAATTATCATAGATTATGCACTGTGGCTTGCCGTTCGTTTCGATTAGCGGCAGGCCGACCGGCTTGTGTGTGTGTGTGTGTGTGTGTGTGTGTGTGTGTGTGTGTGTCTGCTGTTGACTGTGGATGCATAGTTTTTTGTCGTGTCTTTTTTATGCTCTCTTAGGAGCGTTTGTTATGCCACGCTTTTGTCTAGATGTAGAAAAGAACGAACAGCCTGAAAATCAGGAAGAGAAAAACTAAAATAATTTGTTGTTTATTAAATTTGTCGTTTCTTATCGGAGCAAGATGAAGCAAATGTATATCGTGGAATACAAATCTGTCCAAAACGTTACCGAGTTGAAGCCACAGCACGCTTTTGACGGACTGAATGTTCAAAAACTGAACTGTTTGCAACGCATAAATCGTTTGTAGAAGACTTGTTGTTCAACAATATGTGAAGAAAAATGGACCTAAAATGAAATAAAATATGTGAGCTACAGTCCAGCTTGCAATAGGTGTCATTTGAATTGTTTGCTTTTGTAAAAACTTATTTATATGGGAAGAAACGATAGCCCGATGTAAATTTAAGAATTGTTCATACATCTTTGTATTAAAGTAAGGTTTGTGGGAGTGTAAATTTTGTTTTAATAAAAGAATCTTCTTGCTGGTTTACTGTATGTTTTGATGACTGAAATACGTTCATGCGTTATCTCGTTTTGTTCAGCTCCAATTTGAAAAATAAAGGGCACGTAAATCACGCAATAGATTGGCATATTTTGCATCTCCAAAGTTTTCATCAGAACAAACCACAACGTAGCAAGAGCGTAAGAATAAAAAATACCGCTATGAATAAATTATGCTGTTCAGTTTTATTGTAAATCCCCGTTGCTGAAAGTGAAATTTATGTTCGGGGCCGCAAGTTATTAAGTTTTTGGCCAGAGGAGAGAAAAGTGCACGTCGGCACGAAGGGAGCGTAATTCGGATTGATTTCTCAATTTTATATGGGTACTCAGTGAATTTCCGGCAAAAATGGCGGGGCTTGCGAAAGCGGGTTAAAGATTGAAAATCATCCCAATAAAAAAAAGCAAAGGAGATATTTTTCTTCGATCGATAAACCCATTTCCTGCCATTGCCTGCGGTTAGTACATTTTCGTTGAAGCATTTCATCTTCACAAAAAAGAAGGGACCACGCTAATAACAAATATTATTTCCAATAATGTATAATGTGGATGTGAGAAAAAAAAAACACCCTGACTAAAAATTGAATATTTAATGGTTACCAAAGTTATGGGAGCTACAGGATGCTGCGAATACTGCTGCTGTCAGACGAAAATTGTGGCTGTTATTTTTCACCCTAAAGCTCACGGCACAATACCTGTGCCCCAAACACAGATGGGTAGATTTGTGAAAGCGCGAGCTCCACCGGTGTAAGTGGACTAAATAATTTGACTCTGTAAATGGAGCCAGAAGTCATGCAGTAACCGTAAAGCACACGTGTTGTGCCGTGTAGCTTGTAGCATACCACGGGGAGATTGTTTTCTCAGCAGCATGGTAGCAGCACAGCCCTTGCAACACCATTCGTCACCGTTCACACGAGGCATTTGGTTCCCATTCCAAATAGTATGTATGAGTGCTTGTGTGTGTGTGTGTTTGTGTGTGCATGTGATGAGAAGAATTCAATTTCCGTCCAAGTTATGGAGCGTGGGGGAAGGTATACGACGGGTGCCAGCACTACGAGAAAGAATCCCACTACAACATGACCTCTCCTGCGAAGACGAGGTGAAGTCATGGCGAAGTTTTGGTTTGATGATGGCTTGGTCTGGTTGGCTGCTACTACATGTTCTAATGAATGCAAAAGTTCCATCGGTATGTTGGTCATGTGCTTCACTCGAACACATGCACGGTATTATGGCGGCGGGCACAGTGTGTGCTCATCGTGTGGGTTCAAAGAGGTATAATAAATAGTGTCAATAGGGTAGAGTTATCATTCCTTGTAAGCGTTTCACTTGTTACACGGCCCCAGTGAACTAGTTGCGAATAACTAATTAAAGTGGTTAGCGTTGTAGCTTAACAGTCATTTCAATCGGAATTTATATAAACAGTTAGTTCATTACGGTGTACATGCTTATTCAAAAGCTTATATATGTTTTCATTTATGTTATCATACAAATCATTTTACATCAAACAACGTGTAATAAAATAGATCGATAGTCTTACAAAAACGATTATTTTAATGGATAGAATACTAATGATATTTAAATTTTCAATTAAATTATAAATGATCCTATACACGAATAGGGAAATATTTTATTCCTTCACTGTAAGGCTGACTGTAGAGCTGGCTTCTATATCGCTATATATGCTTCCCTCTCAATGCAAGAGGCTGTGCTAAGGGTTGCCTGCTTAGGAATTCATGCCAGCTTATATATGCAGATCTACGAGCGCGTCACTGAATTACATGCCATGATATTTTGGTAAAGTGTGGTCCCTATTTTTAGCATTTGCTTCTGGCTTGTATGTGCCTGACAAGGGGCCTACGAGGGCGTGTGTTGGCTTCGTAGGCCGACGTAGAGTTGCTGATTTTTCAGAGCTTTTTGGCTTGTTGGTTGGCTTTGTCCTGCCGCCGGTGGTTGACGTTTGTAGCTGCTTCTGATGCAGCTGCTGTTGCTCGCTCTATTTAAACGGCCCGTGGGATTAGGTCGCCGATCGAGAATCTAGTTGCCACGCCTCCTTCCCGTGGTCGAATTGCTGGAATGGAAATGAAGCAATTTTGAGCCCCGAGCCGTTGAACGGCATTTGATTATTTTGCCCGTGGTGCACGCGTATACATTGTTTGTTATCGTATCAAACCTGTAGCTCGGTTTTTGTTTCAACTGGGCTAGCTTTTGTTCGATGATGGTGTAAAACATAATTTCATTTTGATGGCGTGAATGTTAACGAGCAATTTGATTTGTTTAGCAAGAAGGGAAAATAGAATATTATTGCAAAATTTAATGCTTGCGGAAAAATGGAAAATCGTGTGTAGCTACAGCCTAAGATCATCAACAAAAAATGACGGAGAAAAAACCGAAAGGAATGAAGCTAAACTTTCATGGTGACGGTTATTCAATGTGACTTGCTTCTGACAAGCCTTGTCAATGCTTTTTACTGCATAGCAAAAAGGCAGAGTATGGTACCGCTTTTAAATTCAGAATGTAAGTTGTATTTTTGTTTTTGCTTTTCAGTTGTTGTTTACCACCGACAAGATCAAAAGACTGTACAATCCAGAACAAACAAATCACAAGCTTCACAAATTTATTTGCAGAACCGACGCCAAACATGGCTGAAATTAAGGCTGTCTGATACTCTATCTGTTACATCCCTTTTTATCTTGCCGAGCAGAACAGCACCGCACAAAAGAGGCGATATGTTTACGATGGTGGAATTCTCTGTTATCTTTATCTAAAATAGCTGGTTTTTCTTATTTACCGCTTCTGTGCTTAATTTTTTTTTTCTGAAAATAACAAAAGTTTTTGTGCGTCGTTTTTCGTGGAAATCTTCGAACTGTGAAGACTTATGCTGCCTGTCTACTTCGTCTCGTCCATTACAGATCTGAAGCGGGAGGCCACAATATGCCACATGCTGAAACATCCGCACATCGTGGAGCTGCTGGAAACGTACAGCTCGGAAGGAATGCTGTACATGGTGTTCGAGTAGTAAGTATGATGAATGTTATTTGCCCGTTGTGCAAATGGAACCCAAGGCGCTGTGACGCAACTGCTGTGCGTTGGTTTCGTATCCTTGGAGATGCAGTATGTTTGAGTTGTAATAAATAGACACGCAAATGCTTTGCATGTGCTCGGGGTGGGAGAGAATCCTGCATTTCTGGAGAATAGTCCACAAATGAGGGTATTAAAAGGTAAAGCTTCGCGATTCTGCGGTGGAAGATGTTGGCTAAAGAATGGAATTTCGTGGAATATCTTGTTGCAGTTGATACGTGCTATTGTGAACGCAAATAAGTGCGTCGCTTTTTACTGCTTTTATCAAATATTTATTGTTACAAAATCGTCTGTTAGGCATACATTGTTACTGTTATCGATTTGATACGATTATATGAGAAATGAAACATGTAAAACCCCATTTTATACTAAACATAAACAGTTTGAAACCCTAAAGCTCTTTGTAATTGAAACTAGCCCACTGCAGCTTCAGGCTCTTTTCCTTGGAACTGGGCGTGCTTATTTTGGAAAGCCCCTTTATGGGCATATTTTATGCATCTTTTTTTGTACGACGCTCATTTGTGCGTGATGATAAGCGCGAAGCATAAAGTAGAATTGGAAATAACCGTACGCAGGAACCCATTCCCGCCACTGATACGCATCTGGAATATTTTTCGATCTCTTGAAATGCCCTCCATTTTTTGGCACGCATCTAAATTTATGATTATGGATAAACATCAAGCTCTTCGGCTCCCGTGGTGGATCGCCAACCATGGCCGGACCGGCGCTGGGTACGACATTTTCCGATCAATATTTTACGGATTCATTGCTTGTGGATGTCCTGTACCACTTTCATCACATTTTGACTTTCGCTTCGTAAGAAGTGGTCTAGAAACGATCGATTTAAACACTCACTGACCGGGGAAGGCGGGCAAGCGATGAAACGAGCGTGCGGAAATAAATTGGACTTTTGGAGATGATTACCACTGGCATAATTTTCCGTCGAATCATCTTAAGTGGCCGGAGCCGGACAGTATTGACCAGCGGACAGTGTGTTCGCTGACTAAGGATAAAAGATGTTACGAAGTCGTTGTACGCTGTTGAATGCAAACTTTTCCCCGCACAATGTAGGCGACTTGATTTGATGTTGATGGTTTCCTGGAAGCCGAAGGATGATGGTGCATTCACGCTGGTAGGTGCCGTTTCGATAGTTTGATGTTCAGGTCAGCAGTGCTTGTCTCAGCAGAGAAAATGGGAACGAGTGGGAGGAAAGTGTTTGCGCTTAAAGAATGGATACGCCACAGAGAGCAGAAGCCTCGAACGCTTTGAGCTCTGATCGAATTAGTGTAATTAGATTTTATTGAAAGGAAAGGGAGAGAAGGGTACCACCCGGCGCTTGTTGCCGGATAGGAGTGCGGAAGGAAATGGTTATCCTTTTTAGCTGCCCTTCTGCCCAAAAGCGATATTGAGCGACTAAAGCACAGCTGGTTTTGAGTCAAAGGAAACGGTGTGCAAAATAAACTCTGGGTGAGGGTTGATTGTTTGAGCAGGAATGTTTGCTTCCCCGCCTCCGGCTCGTGGTTGACACGACATTGAACCAAATGTGCTTGCCCGAAATAATGTGGTATAGATTTAACAGCAGGAAACAAAAGAGAAAAGAACAGATATACCACCCATTGAAAATGCTCCGAATTTTGGTAGCGTTAGGTGGTTGGAATCGGCAGAAACGCAGGACAGGACGAAACTGAATTAAAACTATTTCAATAACAATATAAGTAGCTGCTATTGTGAGAGAAACTTTTGTCCTTTGCCCGTTTGCGAATATGTTGCGGTGGAAATTGTGCTCGTCGAAGTTTGGTTTGTTATTGGCGTAGAAGCGCGTAGAAGTGATACAAAGGGACACACTTCTATATTGTTTGCCGTACGATGTCTGAAATGTCGTTTCATTCGCTTTTTTGCTGGTAGTATTGTAGGAAAACGATTTTTTGTATTATCTGTTTAGTATGAATCTCGTTCGAGCTGTACATCTTTCAGAAGACAACTGTTCCTTTTGGAAGAAATGGGTCAATTGAATATATTAAAAACCTTGAAACCCCTTCATTCAGGGTACAATTTGATTGAAAATACAAACAAAAATTAAAAATTTTATTGTAGAAAAATCCAGAATTTATCGAATGGTTGTGTTATTTTTCCGAACAGTTCCGAAGCACAGCAATGGTGCATGAGTATGCGCTAGAGTATTTATGTATTGCAGGAACTGCAGATAAATGCTTGTGAGCGTAATTGCTCATAGAAGAGATTTGTTCCAGCTCATTCTATATTTTATGCAAGCATTATTTCAAACGCGGACTGAGGGTACTTTGCCGTCCAACGTATTGGAGTACATTAATACACCATTTCATGTGCTGATTTCTGTGGTTCATTTGCACGCTCGTAAGGGGTTTCCACGCCAGATGGTCACGTACGGAAGTTGATTGCGTATAGGGCTCTCGAATGTTGGGGTGAAAATTTGCCAATATATTTTTTTTGTATCAATCGGAAGCAATCAAACAGGCCTTACTCTTTCGTGGCGTTGTGCATAGGGTTTTTAAATTTACTATCGTTTTCCGATCTTTGCGAGAATGCATACGGTAAGTGGTGAGAGAAATGCCAGTGAATGGATTAGAAGAGCAATTTTTCCATCATGCTGAAATATTGGCTCGCCATTCTCTTTTGTATTTTTCGTTGTTGCTGTTGATGTCTTGTTTGTAGGTTCGGTTGCTGTTCATTAATAAAGAGGATCGAATCGAACGAAACGTTATAGCATCACGTTTCGGTAGGGATTATTAGTTAAACGACCACATGGTAGTATGGCCGAGCTGCGTCCCAGCAGGAAATTGGTTGATGGGATATTATCAAAAGCTGTAAAAATTGATTGAACGATAGCTTTTTTGATTTGAGAAGTGCTGATGCTTAGTGCTGAATGGCAAATAGCATGGAAAAGAAGAGTTTGAGCTTGGGTTATTCCAATTGAGCTTTTGATATGCCAGAATATTGCAGCAATTATAGAAAACTTGAGATTTTTTTTCCTGCTGTTTGTTTTTATTGCTTCTGTATGTTTATATTATTTTATGTTTTTTTGTTCATTTTCGTTGCTAAAAATTAGATGTAAAAAATATGCAGCATCGTGTTTCAAGTTGATAATTGATGCATTTGTTAGAAAGCCTTCTGCTGTTGAAACGAGTCGATGAGTTTTAAATAAAGGGGTGTTAGCGTGATTGATGCTGTAAATCATTCTTGCTCAAACGCATCCATAGCGTTGGCAGAACGTGCCGTTGTCGTTAATGTTTTCACAGCACTTTAGCGGTTCAATCACTCGGCTCAGCATTTAACAGAACACTTCAGCTCTGGCGCCGTTTATGTAGCACCCATCAGCGAAACCATCATATCGCAACGAGCGGCCAGCTCATGATGGACCAGTTCTCTTTTGTCATTATCATATTTTATCATGCTTAATTTCGTTACCGTGTCGTGCATTAGGCAGAGTTGACGTTAGTGATCGGCGTTCGAAATCAAGCTCGCGTTGGAAGCCAACGCGAGTGCTTCCCACCATCAACAACGGGCGGGTATCAGACTTTCCCAGCGCAGTCTCAAGCGCTATCAGTCTCCCGGGAAATGGAATGAAATATTTCGTGTTGTAGAACGATGGATTGATGAGTGTCGTTTTGGTGTGGTGTACTTTTTCGCCCAGATTCTTATTTCCGGTCAAAGCCACCCAACTAGGGCGGGATGGGAGTGGTACGGACGTGCACAGTGTTTGATTACTCGGCCCGCCGTGAAGCGTTTGCGCCACGTCACTATCGATGTCGACGTTTGTTTGCTTTGTCATCGAAGCTTCGGTAAACTTGATACAACGTTTTGCTTTTCTTTTCATTCTTGTTTCCCCCACTCTCGCCTTGGTTGTGCCGTGTGTCGTACAATACGCATACTCTTCAACGTCGCCCACACAAATCACATCGGACACAGCATGGAAGGATCAGACATTTGCTTTGAGGTGGTTCGTCGGGCCGTGGCAGGATTTGTGTACAGTGAGGCAGTGGCGTGGTAAGTAAAATGGTTCGGATCTATATATTTTTTGCTATCTTCACGTTCCGGAGAAACACATTTTTGATAGCAGATAACAGATGTGGCCGTGTTGCGAGGGTAGAAAAGAGAGGAATTCTGTGTTTAATCATTTTCTTGTTGTTTGGTCGATAGAGTGCCAGTAGGATGCGAAGGAGTATCAATGTATCAATTTATCAATATGATTAGGGCGTGATAAAATAAATCGTGATATTAGATAAAACATTAATGGATTATTTGAGATGGTCTGTTGCTGAGCAGAAATTAAAAAAAAAAAAATGGATCGATGTTTCTATCGATTGAATATGGAGAGGTTGGAGATAATCGTAGGATAATTGAAACAGGATCTAGAAAGGTTTCCTTCTCAATCGAATCGAATTAACACATACATACACGATATATGAGCCGGTTTGTAAAAAAGTACAGTAGGTTTGGGAGGAAGATTTTTCCTCGAAATAGTTAGCGCTTAATCTAATATCTGTGCTTTAGTTTAATTGTTCAGTGAATGCGTACACGCATCGATGATTCCATTGTTTATCATGTGTAAATAATTGAATTTTAGCGCGAATCATCTAGTAACGCCAGTTCCTGGCGGTGCCACGAATCGCTCGTTCGGTCGATAATTTTCTATCCGATTGAAGTCATGCGTTTGCTAATCGCTTTTTTTCTCTGTGCACTTCCGCCGGTGGGGCTGGTCGTGCGCGGGACGTAAATTGCATTCATTTCAGTCACTATTTGCGGCAAATTTTGGAGGCGTTACGGTACTGTCACGAGAACGACATCATTCATCGGGATGTACGGCCTGCCTGTGCCCTGTTGGCAACGGCAGACAACTCGGCACCTGTCAAGCTCGGTGGATTCGGTTCGGCTGTTCAGCTTCCCAATGGACGCGATTCGGTGGAGACGCACGGTAAGTTTGATTGGGATGATGTTTTATGCGTTATCGGTGGTAAGACTTTTATGAGAACTGGATAATATGTTTACTGATACTTAGAGAACTGGATGAAGCTTCGATTGTTCTAGTGTGTTTGGTATATCCGCTGTAGGAGAATGTAAAATGTTAAATATCATTTATTGAATTAAAGTGCATATGGTTAATGAATTCAAGATTATGAATTAAAGATAAAAATAAGTTATTAACTTGTTTATTCTCTTAACTGTACATTCAATTATTTTTGAAAAATTTTATTCACCTGTATGTGACAATCTGTAGCGTAAATAACAAAGATTATGACTTAAAACTTTTGCATAAATGGAGGCGCATGGTGTTTTGTTTTACAGATAGTTTCCAAACTAAAGGACTGAAGCATTTCAACATACTTACTATTTATCATCTTCATTTTCCATTTGAATTATTTTCCATTTTAAACTGTTTCAATAATCAGAATATGGAATTTAAGGCAGTGTAAGCATGTCGTGTATAAGCGAAGGAAAGGTCGCAATAAAGGTATATCTGAGGCCGAGACTTACAATTACCAGTGATGGACAGTGTCGAAAGATAATTAATTGGATGCTTCACGCACTGAATTAATAAGGCCCGAGCGGTAAATTAATGATAAATTTTCCTCATGGGAAAATGTTCTGTTCGGTTTGTGCGGTTTGCTAAAAGGGCACAACTGTTCGCTCTGTGGCTATCCTGTTGGTGAGAGGCTCAATGATGTAAAAAAAGGCCATCGTCAAACCGGTATCGGATAACATCGAGTGAAATGTGCTTAAATGGGAACGGTGAAAGCTGTTGTTTGATTTAGGTTGCGAAAGCCATGTCCCAACCTAAGAGTGATTTTGACTGTTTAAATTAGTTATCCCTGTTCGTCGGAATAGTTGTTTCAAGGGATTGTATTGTTTTAGCATAAGAAAAATTAGACCGGACTTTACCGGAACCTACCAGGTTTACTCTATGTAGTTTCTGTAAAACTTATCCTTCACTACTGGCGGACAAGACGAATTCTGTTGCTACCTGTACCATTGTGAGTTATTATACCTCACCCTTTTAATAGTATTTTTTTAGCGCAGGACTTTGCAGTCTGTTGGTGATAACGCAAACCAAGTGGGTGTGTGCTGCATTGTTTTCACTAACAACATTCCTCCTCCTTTCCCACGACAGGACACGGCTCTACAATTTGTTTTCACTCATGCACTCAATCTCTTTCTCTCTCTCTCTGTTTCTTTCTTCCGCATCTTTTCATCTACATTCTTTTTTCGGTCAACATGTTTGCTTTTGCAAACACAAACAAACACTGACACACACACTCACACACATAAACCCACCAACACATGCACAACCCTTGTGCCAACCACGGCGTGTATGTGTGTGTGGGAGTGTGGGGGGAAACCGGAAAAATGGTCGGAACGATGATTGTAGAAAGACTCGACCCCCATCGTTCGTTTTTGAGCCCGAGAGGAAAGCTCTACCTGAAAACAGATAGCGAGGGTAAGCAGCAAGCACAGCACCATCCAAATAGTGTGTGTTCGTTTGTTTTTGTTTATCACCCTTCTTCTTGTTCTTCTTCTTCTTTGGTGTGCATTTATCTTTAACTATGGTTGATTTTTTGTCTGCTGTTGTGTTCATTTCCATACCCATTTACTCTCGCCGCTGTTGTTTCGGTTTCTCTCATCTCACACGGACGTTGCTTTATCTGTTTCCCATCAATCTTCTTGAAAACGGTTACGTTTCTTTTTTGTTTGTTCTCACTCACGTACACATTTGTGATTGTTTTTGCCTTTTGTATCGTTGTGAGGTTTGTGCTACATTCTTGGGGCATCCTTGCTCGCATCGTGTTCTTTTCATTTTGTTTCGCTGGATTTGTTTTCGGTGTCGTTAATACCAGTGCAAACCGGACAAACGGGTCGCAATCGGTAACAGACAGACGGTAGTTAATGTTTTATGTTTGCCTTCTCTTATAAGTATTTAAATGCAGAAAGGGTATTGTAAAAATAATAGTTTGGCATAAATAACTATTCCATCTTTCATACATGAATCATTGATATAGTAAAATGTTGTATTCGGTTGATTGCCTATGTGTGTAAATAGTTCGATTCCACTTGACGTTGAATGATTATTTTGTGCTTATCTGAATTGCTTTCTCATTCACTTGCACTGTGCACAGATTCAAAACCTTATCCACTGATGACGGAAAATAAATACGAAACTGGTTTGCTAACGAACCGGTTTTCCACTGTTTGCTTTGCGACATTTTACGAAGGACAATAACTTTTGTGCAGTTGAATGGAAAGTTTTTGGGGGTAGGAGAGCTATGAAGCTGTTTCTCGTTTTCCATCGTCTCGGGGTGCCGATTAAAAGCGTATTCATGCTCCGAAAGCTCACGGAAGATGTAGGCGTGTAAAGTGAAGCAAGAAAGTCAAGCTGCTGTCTCCCATGCGCCATCCATCTGGTCAACCCCGCCTCTACTCTAAGTTTTCGATCAAAGCGAAAAGAACATGCGGTTTATTGGAGTGGCAAATCATTTCCAGCTGCTTCTGCTGTCTGACGGACCGTGCACACCCTGACACACATACAGACACACACACACACTCACAAACATTTAGGGTTACTTCTTTCGGTACGGGTTTGGGATATTTGCATAAAATGAGAAAAGTTTTACTTGAACTTAAACCGCTAAACGCCGTTCCGTACCTTTCGAAGGCAGCAATCTTGAATGTTGAACCCGGCGCTGCAGGTCCTGTGACGCGTTAAGCATTGTTTCCTGGTTTCGTTGAATAAACTGTGAAATGGGTGATAAATTATTGAACCAAAAGAAACCATTATTGCTCCATAAAATATGCGTCTGCCGAATTGTTTTGTGTTTAGTATGAACCGTTTCTATTGTGTGTTGTTTTGCGAGCGCTTGTCTCTGTTAAATTAGTTTTCAAGTGATGAGAAACAGTTATTCATAGGACATTCAATATTAAGATGGTGACAAGCAAGTCCGTGTAGAATGAACAGGCACCATTAAAAAATCATACCCACCTCCGCACTGGTCGGAAACACTTGAGTGTCCGGTTGGAATTTGCGAACGGTATAGCACACAAAACTTTTTGTGGTATTCCAATTTGTCGAAGTTTGCCGGGGTGAGTTTATCCTACGTAAATACTCTTGTAAAACCATACGGTGTTGAAACCGGCAGAGCTGTATCGCAGTACGGCAAACTGTCGGCCAAAGTTTGGACGATACTTAACGAAACCAACAGTTTGTTGTTCAAATATTTAGCCAGTGAAGCACCACGAGTGTGTCGCAAGCTGTGTAATGGTTCCAGCAACGCGTAGGAACAAGGTAACCGTAATGTAATGCTGTGGGTGGTGGTGCTACTGTTGAAGAGGGTTTGAATAAAGTCCGTTGAGTTTGCGTGGGCGTGTGTGTGTGTGTGTGTGTTTTTCTGCTAATAATAGCTAAACGTCCAGCTCAGCTGGTCCTATGCCTTATGCACATGGGCATTTGGATTGGTCCGCAATATGAATGGCGAGGATTGGGGACAGCAGAAGTATGTCCGTTTAGCGGCGAATGTAATAAAGTGCCCGGCAAGCTTTCGAAAAGGGATCGTATGCGGTGCGGGTGTGAAGAAAATCTCACTTTCCTCAGACGAATAACCAAAGCCCGGAACCAACACTTGGCTGGTTGGCGTGAAAGTTTCTGTACGGTTTAGTTTTAGGGATTTTCTCTGAATTATCGAAATACAAGGTCCGGTCCGGCAAGTTTGGAAGATAAATTAGGAACTTTCTGTTTCTGTTTCTGATAGAAACGGGATTTGAATGTTGGGGTTATGCGCCCGACAAATTGAGTTTATCTGTAGACGGATGTTAAAAACTCCCAAAATAGAGCTAGTGGTTTTTCTAGATTGCATTGCTATCAAGAGAACGTTAAACATGTGTTCAGGCGGGTCAGAACTGAGAGTGTGAAGCGTTACGATGATTTTTTGGCTATTCGTCCGTGGCAAATATGCGAATCGATATCATGGTGCCATTCTGTATCAGCCTGATTGATAAAGTAATTGCTTAGGAATGATGACGTTCGTACGTTGATATCACACGAGGATAGCGACCCATACGCGCTGACACAATATGATAACAGCTTATCCTTACCCAGCTAAAGGTGTCCCGATGGTCTTATAATCCTACCCATGGCCACCGTTCAGTAGCGACCGGTGTGTGTCCATCGAAACACGTTTACGGAATTCCAAATCACTTTCAATTTGTCAGAAACCCCCCGTGACCCTCGGAATCTGGGTGGGGTCGGAGAATGTCCCGTGTTCGCACACAAGCACGGTTCAGCAGTGGTTAGGTATTTTGGTAGTGGGGTAGTGATTTGGTAGATAGCTTTTCCGGCTAACCGAACCAAACCGATCTCGAAGGTTTTATTGAATTGAAGGCAAGCTATCGCTTTTAGTGGTCTTCCGCCCAGATGGTCAGATAGGCGAAAATGATAGGTCTAGTGAGGATGAAAAAGTAACTAAAATGTGTTTTGGGCGGTGTTTTCAGGAATGATTGACGCATGACTGATTGCACTAGCGTGCCGATCGAAGCACATTCAGATGTAAATGCAAACGCTTTAGCATGCGCTTATCGTACGATACAAAAGAATGGTTTGTTACGAGATAAAAGTGTTACAGCAAGGACACGGCACATTACAAAAATATGCACTGTAGGTAGATTTGATTATGCATTATGTAAACAATTGCTTTTGCCGCGGAACTGTATTTTACTTTCACTTTCACGTCACCCAAGTCGCTGTAACTGATACAAAAAGAACTTCTAGCGGCACTCACTTGAAAGTTGCTTTTTACGACGAGTCTATGTATTCCACATAAAGCATGGAATCAGCGTAAAAGTTCGAACGCACCTGGCAAAACATAATAGTACAAGCTAGTAAATGCTTTCTCTCGCTGTTTTCACTGTTTCTTCGGTTTCTTACTGTTTCGTCAAAAAGCTTAACGCCAAACTATTTTGTTATATTTATCCATCACCGCTTCATCGAAGGGCTGCAGAATCGGCACACAAGTATAACCAAATATCTGTTCTCATTTCTTTTCTCTACATTTGACGGCACGCGCGACGACAAACAGGACGAGTCGGCTGCCCGCACTACATGGCACCAGAGGTAGTAGCCCGACGGGTGTACGGCAAACCGTGTGACGTGTGGGGCGCTGGCGTGATGCTGCACGTCCTGTTATCCGGTCGTTTACCTTTCCACGGATCCGGCAAGCGGCTGCAGGATGCCATCGCACGTGGTCGTGTCACGGTAAGTATGTGTATGTGTGTACGTCTGGCTGGAAGCTGCTTTCCTTGCTACTTCCGCCCTGAATGACACGAATGGCACGTTATCGAATCGATGTCAATCGATCCGAAGGATGCATCCCAGGGCGAAGATTTGAAGCATTCCGAGCACTGCTGCCCTTAAGGTGCTATTTGTGTACTGTGTGAAAGAATTCAATACAGCATGCACTATCCATGTGCTTGCGCGCGTGTGTGAATGTGTATGTCCTTTGCGCGGTTGTGCCATCGACGCGCCGTAAGAAATGGAATCATAACGTAGACAACGTGTCTGCCGCGCTCTCTACCATTCTTACAGCTCGATACCCCGGAATGGAAACATATATCGAGCAATGCGAAGGATCTCGTTCTAAAGATGCTTGCGCCCAATCCCATCAGTCGGCCGACCATAACGGAAGTGCTGGATCATCCTTGGATACGGGTAAGGCAGGCGGGGGCTGTCTAGCTGGCGCTCGTTCCTCACATTGTGATGGTTTTGTTCCCCTTTTTTTCATTCGTTTTAGGATCGCGACAAACTGCAACGCATTCATCTGGGCGATACGGTTGAGGAGTTGAAGCGGTACAATGCACGCCGCAAGCTGAAAGCTGCCGTGCAAACGGTGGCGGGTGGCGTAGCGATGGATCCTCTCTGCTGTGCGGATACCGACTCAAGTGAGTTAATGCGAACTGCTATTGGAATTTTGAATCGCTTCGTTCAATTTACATGTAGAGAGCAGACGTATCATAACCGGTGTCGTCGAATGCTTGGAAATAGCTGATTTTTTATCGTTTTATCGAATTATTTAAATTTCGTTTGAACAGTTTGCATAGATGCAACCGAACGAATGACTCTTTAAAGGAAGCACGAATCGTGCTGGATCATGCTGAATTGTTTAAAGCTAGCTTGAGCTTTGACTGCGGCATCGTTCCCGCTTATTATTAGCATAAAAGCATACTGTGCCAGTTCGCCGAATGGGAAAGTTTGCACTCCACATGCCACAGGACTACCGAGTAATTAAAATACAATTGAACTTATTTTTTTTTTTGTTTGCCACCGTTGCGGTATTTTCTGTTTTTCTGCTACGAAAAGCAGGCAACAATGCACGGACGAAAGAGGCGTGACATAAACCAGTAATCTGGCGAAGGAATGGGAGGCTATCGTCACGTCCTGAGCTGGAAAAAGATGAAAAATAAGAAGCAGTTGAAGGCAAAGCAATATCTGCACTTGCTTTGATGCTTGCTCAACGATGCTGGCTGGCAACCCACTTTAATGGGATCCGCTGTGTGTTAGGAATTTTTCTTTGCCTCTTTGTATGTGTATGTGGCGTGCTTGAAGAAACATCAGCAACATGCTTCGGTGTAGCGGCGGAATCATCTCCACCAAGCCATTGGAGCCGGAGTCTTTTTTTAATGTTATTGAAATTGCCTGCTTTAGTTACCACCGGCTGGCGGTGATGGAGATGAGATGAGAACGTGTGGGGCTGTCCTGTGCGACATCGGTTCGTGACGTGGCTTAACGCCGCGAGATGACTTGTTGCATACGCTGCTGCTTTGCAATGCTGCGAGAGTGGTAATGTTCAGTGCACAGTGCTAAAATTTTATGCTCGCAGAGCTTGGTACGTGTTAGCTGGGACGAATATAGCTGTAGCTGCGGAGGAAAGGGAGGTTCACGGGCCTGATCGCAGAAGATAACCTCTGTCTGATCTCGGTTGCGAGATGGTCGTTTTATTGCTGACGACAACATGATGCCTGGTGTTCGATGGGTATCGTGTAAGAATATGTTGAAATGATGCCATTTTATAGTGGAAGGGTTTACAGCAAGGAACAAGCATATGGACAATAAAATAAGGGGTTACGATTATATTTTTATAGTACCGAAATGGTTGACAGTCCCTGGGCGCAATTGAATGGAGCATTACGAATACTCCAATCACCAATAATTACTATGCAAAACTCCTTAGTATTACCGGGTATTAGTATCAAAGGAAGGACAACAAGGGGAGTAGTAACGTTTGTTGATTTTTTTTATTGCGTACATGCTTAAAGAACTTTTTTTTATCATGTTTTAGTAGTCTTTTATTCATGAATATCCTTCATTTAGTCTTCATTTGGTGCGTGGTCTCCTCCCGCAATCAGAGGGTGCCACAATCGCACCCTCTTACTAATTCCGCTATTCTTCATGCTTATGGTTTTGTCTCTCTTTTTTCTTCTCGTTTTTCTTCTCCTTCACCCACTTTTTGCGCCCGCCTCCCTCCATGCTGCTCCATCCCTTCAACCATAATTACCCCTTGCGCCGACAAAATGGGGTCACTGCGACGACGGGCCGTACAGTGGCGATTGGCGCTGCATCGGAAAGCCTCAACGAGTGGGCCGACGAGGAGGCCGGCCTGGAGGCGATCCAGAAAATTCTTGACTCATTAGACGATATCATTGCTTTACAAGATGCGAACTGCGATCCAGATATGCTGGCCGGTATGCTGCGCGACGTCAAGCTGCACGAATTGCTGCAGGTAATCGAAGTGTTTTCCTTCCGCATGGATCCTCCATGTATGTGTGTTTCTCTGTGTTGGTGTGTGTGTGTTCGAAGACGCGTAGAATAGTAGTTTGCCACTCGTCTGTTTGAGGACGATGATGTGCTTCACTCCACGCGGTATCGAATTGGTTTTGTGTCGCCGGAGATTAATAAAAAACAAAGTGCTCCTTGTCCACCGGTAGAGGACCGACCAAGCGATACCGCATGCCTCCTGACGATACGTTTGGTTGATTTTCATTCTAACTTTTACTTCTTTCTCTTTTTTCTTGTTTTCGTTCTCTGGTTTCCTTTTCCCCTTTCCGAATTTGTTTGACCATCATCATCGCGTTGTTCGGCTTGCTCACCGCATCACAAACGACACCTGTAAACACCACACTGCCTTTCCCATTCAACAACATGGCATTCTCATACCGATCGCTTCCACTACACTCACACAAAACACGTCGATACTGTGGGACATGAATTCGACCAAATCACCACACACGCGCACCACATAATTGCATTGCCATACGCGGGCGTTTTCGGGGATGGCTGGAGCAGTTGTTCGATAGAATCAGTAGTTCGGTTATCAATCCATCACGGGCCCCACCGGGAGACGCCATCAGCCGCTGTCGGGATGCGATCGATGTCATCTCATCCACCGCGGGACACAAGTACGTGCGCGAAAAGTCGGAGCTTATCAACCTGCTCGGATCACCACACATTCAGGTAGGTTGAGTGCGAACGATAGAATGGAAGCAGCGCTGTACGGATCCTCCCCCTAATCGCGGACCGCGGGTCTCCATGCGTCATATTTTTTACGTTCTGTTTCCGCTACCGATGCTTAAGTTGCGTGCAATTTTGTTTGCTGCATTTATTTACACCCTTCCCCTGTTGCATAGTACACAAGGCAGCACATAGAAGTGCTTGCAATTTTCCCGTCAGGCGTCACCAGTGTCGGTCGGTGGGTTTGTGGTCGTGCTAAGGGTGGTTTTGTGTACCCGTTCCCGTGTACGCCCGGTCCCGTCAGTTCGCTGTTGCATTTCGCGCAGGCGCGTTAGTATCCTGAAAGCGCGCCTACCCACGGTCGGGACGGGAACCATCGTTGCAGAGCTTTTGGTTTTGTACGAAAAGCTTGCAGCGAAAGCTTCTTCCCCACGGTTTTCGCCGCTACGAAGCAGCGGGCACAGATGTAGTCAACTCGTGCTGTGTCGCAGTTTCCCATACGATTGTGCAAATTTTCATCGATTCTTCCCGTGTTTCCCTCCCATGAAAGCTACCATACTGATGCTTTTCCCCCATCCCCCTCCCTGTGCGCTCTCTCTCTCTCGATGTCGATCCAAAACAAATGTTCATTTTTCATGGCTTCTTGCGCTTGTGTTGTGTTATTTCGTGCCTAATTTTTTATACTTTTGCTTTTCTTTCTTTCGTTTGATCCTTCTTCCGCCCCGGTTTACCAGTGCCATCGTGTCGTACGCGCGTTTGGCAGGCCACCGTGAGGGGTTTTGCTGCGGATGATGTTTAATTAAATTTTTCTAATTATATCATCCTGTTTCTGGGTGGAAGTGGAAATAATCCCTGTGCGTGTTGAACTGTGTGTGTGTGTGGGTGTGGGTCCTGTAGATTCCTTCATTTTGGAAGTCTGCGGCGCTGCGCCTTTTGTTGACATTGTGTTTTGTGAAAATATGAAAACAAAATGCACCGAACGCGGGTCCGGGAAACAAATTCGACACAAAATCCCTCTTTCGCTCTAATCCCTAAAGTTATTGTGGTGGGGTTTGCAGATAAATCAGGGATCAGTTGTTTTGGGCCCGCGTATGCATATCCGCTGCGCGGAAAGGTACGAAGACAGAGCAAACAAACGATGAAACACAAAACCGAAAACTTTCTCGCTACATTGGCCGCCTTTTAAAGTGGCTCCTGTACACGTCAACCGGCCGGCCACCATTGGAATCACATTAATTCCAAACTGTCTGTTGCTTAAAGCGCGGTTTTTAACTTTTTAATGAGAAGCGTGTCAAGGAGCATGATTAAAAGTGACTGCACACAGCGTTCGTCGATGGGATTTTTTTTTAATTTATTTTGACGCGTGAGAGAAAAACGAAAGCGCTGCCAAATTAGAAACGAAATGTGTCTACGTTCCACAAAGTCTATAAAACTGGTAGCACCTCAGGCCGATCTGGGGGTTGGGTCGTAACATCCTCCGGTGTGCGTTCTAAATAATTAGAGAAATGCATTTCCCTTGCTTTGCACGTAAAGAGACACAACAGCAAGGAAAATAAAAATAGCATGGTAGCAGATTGCAAAACACAGATATTAAAACGAAACATGCAATTAAATTGGATATCTTTTGCTTGTTTGCTTTCTTATGCTTGTAAGAGATACTAATGAAAAACGTTAAGCGAAAGAGGACTCGAGCGTTGCAAACTCTTTTCGTTTCTGTCTAATCCAAACAAAAACCTACTCCTACTAGAGCAACACCATTCGTGCCGGGGAGATTTGAATGCAAAATCAGTTGCTTTCCATCGGGAAAGGCCTGTGTTCGATACATCCGGTAAACGGTAAACCGATACCTACTTGTGTAGCGCATGAAACGAGCACGATTCCGGTCACACGGTCGCTTGATGCTTAACCGATAAGTACCAATGCCAATGCCAGATGGCACCAATGTGTGGCAGAGCAGGAGGGGGGAGAAAAATCGTTTGACTGGATTTTCTTTCCCAAATCTAGCTGCTCGGGGGAGCTGCCGTAGCTAGAGTCGATTTTTCATGCCCTTGTGCCGGTGGTAGGGGTGTCACCTTTCCCTTTGCCGAAGAAGGTCAACGAGCGCACGGAATAGAGAGTATGGTATAGTCGCTGTATGTGAGTGTATGAGTGAGCGTGGGGCAGGTTTTATAGGGCTACCCCTTGTCACCGCCAGGAAGCACCAGGTGTGCAACAGCTGAGCTGCAAGCCTAGTTTGCTTCGAAGAACACTCGCACACGTATGCGCAAGCAAAAGGGACACGGTCAGCTCGGGTTGCGGTGCTATTTGCTTTGCGTATTTCTTCTGCACTGCCCCATTTGGTGTGAGGTTTTTGGAGCGCTCGTGCCCTCGCTCCTTCGAACAAAACCGCTGCAAAACTCAGGTCAGACGATGGCAAAGTTAAAACCGATTGTTTCCAGGTCAGTTTTTTCGTTGCCACTCCAACCCACCGGAGTGCTAGGCTAAACAGATATTTAGTTTCGCCGTTGGTGCTGTTGGGGTTTAAGAGTACGGTACCGGCACCAAATAAAAGTCCAGTGTGCCATTGGAAAGATACCCAGACCTCTCCCGAGCTCTCGGAGTTCGTAAAGCTTAGATGCAGTAGTGCACAAAAAAGAAGTCTTTCTAGGGGGAAAAAATCCTTTATGCAGAATGATAAGCTTCAAAAGGCATGCTTTTTCCTGTGTTTCAAGCACAGCAGCATCCTAAACTCACAGCACCGTCCGCTGTGGATTTAAGGATCTGATTTTTCCCCTTTCGTGAATACGAGCAAACTTTCATCACTGGTACGGTTGGAGCTCAAACGAACCTCCAGGTTCATGTCCAGCAGGAAAGTGGATAGTAAAAACGCAGCTCCTGAACTGGAAGGATCGCTCGCAGATTAATATATCATTCATTATGATTAAATATTTGACTATTGCCTGCAGTCATTTTAATATATTTCACTAAACGCTTAGTAGCCGGAATGTCTGGTGCTTGGGTCGTGATTTACTGTATAGCAAAAAAAAGAGGAAAAAAGTACACTGAAACTAGATTGGATCGACAGCGAAGAGTTGCCCTTTGCCGGGTCGGACACTTTTGGTTCCAAGTATTCGCCACTATTGGGATCAACTTTAAAGCAAGAAGAAAGTTTTTTTGTCCCTTTCTCCAACGATCTTGCAACTCATGGGCGGTGCGGATAGTGGTGTTGGTACTATTGCAGGGCTTATTCGCTGACCCTTGCAGACGCCACCTTGCACGTTACATTCCGACGCAGCGCTTGCGGGATGTTAGTTTTGCTGATGGCATGCCGCTACAGTAAGCCAATTTCCGCGCAGCCTCGGAAAGGATGCTGGCGGATCGCCGCCGCGCATCGTGCACCGGGTAGTGTATGAATGTGCACAAGAACGGCAGATGACTTAGAGATTGTGTGTGTTATAGTGGAGCAAAAGCAAGCAGGACAAACCAACAATGCAACAACAACAACAACAAAATCGCACACCATACACTACAACGCCCGATGGTTGTTTGTGGAATTCATCTCTGGAGCGTTTGCTATTAAAAAATGAGTCTGCATCTTTCCACGTCCACGGGTGCTTCGGCGTCGCCAGCGATCCGTGAATGGGTTGGCTTTCATGTACGGCATCTGGTGCTGGTTTGCTGCTTCCTGGCCGGGCGCTGGTGTGTCCGCCGTACGCCCAACTAATCTAGATCCTGCAGGAACTATAAACATATAGCTCGGCGCACCGCATGCCGCAGCCCTAGCCGCTAGCTTGTTGCTGCACGCTTCGTAGCGCAGCTCGCAGCGCGCTAGATTGTACGAAGTATCCTTCGAGTTGACTTGCATGCGATGTTGCCGCCGTCGCACTTCTTCGACATGCTCGATTGCATTTGCGGACGGAGTGAGCAGCAGCACAAACCGCCACAGACGATGGAAGGTGACGTTTTTTTTCCTTCCATCTTCCTCTACAGCCGTTGTCATGCATATTTCGTGTTATGCTCCTCTTGCCTGCTGTGCTGGTGTTATTATGAATGCGAGAGTCCTCTTCCCGGGAATTCATTCGCCATCAAGTGCACACGCTGTACACACATACACATATGTGTGTCTGTGTGCATGTGCTCCATTTTTTCATTGCACCATTTTGTAGGTGAAGGTTTTGTGCAGCGTTTACGCTTTCGTTTGCCCTCGTTGGGGAAACCCTCTGCCAACAACCCGCTCGTACCTACCCCGCTGGAAGAAAAACAAACCTCCACATCGCTTACGTGGCCTTATGGTGTGTGATTGATTATGGAGCACGTGAAGTGAGTGGATTTGATGCTCGGTTTTGTGGTGCAAAAGAGCGCAAGGGGAAGAAACAGCAAGGTGCTTGAAGAAAACGCGGAAACGGTGATGCAGCTGACTTTTTTTTTGTTCGCTGGTGTAGGTGGCCCGCTTTCTTTAAGGCACATATTTGCATAGGGACGATAAACGATGGGGATGTGGCCGAGATAAGGTTAAAAAGAGTGAAACAAATGAAGAGTACGAAAACAGAACAGCAAACGAAAGGGACCGTCGAAGAATGCTGCGTTGGTAGGAGAGAAATAATCTGAATGTGTATTTGATAGTTTTCTTTCTTTCAGGAACAGGGTACCGGAAAGGGCATACAGTAATGGATGGAGAGTAATGTTTCATTGTTTGTTAGAGGATGTTCGTACCATTAGACGTAACGTAGCTGCAGAATGATGCAGGGAACGAAAGCACAATTAGCAAGGGATCGAGTGCAAAACAGTTAATGAGATTAAAGTGGTGCAGCGTCTCTAAGTACGGTCTTTTAAACTACGATTATCGTATAGCACAAACTGAGAATGTAGCTTTGGAAATGAGCTCTGCATACTAAGCATTTCTTCTTACTTTTGCATCAACATATCTTTAGCGCTTTTTAGGACAATACTGGCTGGTTGTGCAATAAAGAAGAATTGCTTTGTTTGGGTGGGTAATTCCCTGATAAAGAACTACCATCTTATTGATGAGTATGTTCTAGTTCCAGCAGCGTAGACGAATTACTGCTGTGTTGCTGTAGCCTCGCCGAATGAATGTAGATTCGATTAGCGTGAACCACCATGGGTGCGGTGCGGGCACTCGTAATTAGATCAGGACCGTCTCGGTACTCAATCGAGTTAAGAGTTATTCGAACCGTGGGGCTCACAGGCACAACAATAGGGCAACTGTATTCCCGCATCATCGCGAAAGCTAAAAACAACATGTTGAGCGTTCGATTTTGGTGTTGTTTTACCAGAACTCGCCAGCCAAACCAACACAGCCCCCGTTACTGATGGCAATCAATAGTCAGCTACGCTAATGTTGACTTTTCATCAGTGCTCGTTAAAATCTAAGTGGTTTCCAAGAGGTTTCTTCTGTGCGACGTTGAGATGATACTTTGCGAATAGATTCAAGCCGTTTCGTTGGCAACCGAACCTTTGTGGTAAGGTTTCGAGTTCATTTTCTACGACTGTGGTTCTAGTTGAAGGTCCTTGCTCAGCTGCTCTCCTGGCACTACAAAACCTAAACTTATTGCAGTATTTTTTTCTGCTATTCTTCACTTCGGGTGCTGGTGGCTTGGTTCTGCTAAAGTTTGAAGCGACTTAGCGAAGCAGAAGAAACGAAACGTTCAGCATTACTGCCGTCATCCATCTACTGCAAGCGTATATTAATTGCGCTTGCACCCGACGGGAGGAATTAGTTTAACCCCGGCACAAATGGAGATTGATTCTGGTGTGTTGCGGTGGCGGTATTGACTCTGCCGGGTACGGTACATTGTTTGCTGCTGTACATATCCTCATCTGCAGCCTTTTGTTGGCTGCTATGATTTTCGCACGCGCGGAGCGTTTAGAAAAGGGGTAACTTTTTACCAGCACGTCTTTGTTGCCCCCTGCTTCTTTCAGCAGGCCGTTCAACATTGCCCCGGTTGTCAGAAAGTTGCTGTTCTATTTTTCCGCCTGACGAGCGTGTTGTGTAGCGGTAGAATTGGAATTGATTTGAGTTGAAGGTTCGGATTTGCCACTTCACCGACCCGTGGTAGTAGTGCTGCTTGGTAGATCGCCGGGCCCTGGCCTGGGTTGAGCCGTGATCAATAGTCAGCGAGTGAAGATCTTAAATCTCCACCGGCAGACAGTAGTACGGTTGCGGATTTCGTATCCGGAACCTACTTAACGGTGTTCCCTTTGTGCGGTAGTAGGGAACGGCATCGAACCCATCAAATGGAAGACGATGATGCCGTGAGGCAGCAGCGTGACAGCGTGTACATTGCCATTGTCTGCCCCCTTCCTGTTTGGTGCGTTGGTCCGTTTTTCCACAAACCTATAAAGGCTTTGTGTTCATGTTGAAAAGTTGTTGGTACCATTTTAGGAAAGTTGTTCAAGCGACACGCCGGCTGGGTTTTTGGAGTGGTCATGGTTTTTCGCTGTGAGCAGAACATTTTTCGCCAACCCTTGCCAGCCCTGCCCGGGTGGTGGACGGAAGCTGGAACGCCGAAAATAGAGCCACCGAAATCGGCGGCGAGAAGGTTGACGCTCTGCGGCGGGAAATCTCTGGTGGAAAGCGTCTAAAAGTTAGGTGACAGCAGAGGAAGCCCCGCTTGGCAGGAGCAAAGGCAGCCGGGCTTCGGGGAAACTTTTCCTCCCGGATGGTGTTATTGTTGTCGCTTTTATTATCATTAATGTTATTACTGGTCGTATCGCCAATGAAAGGCAATGTGCACGAGGGTAAACTTTTCCACGGTGTTGGATGCCCGGGTTATTGAGTGACAGTTGGCGCCTTTACCCCGGCGCACGCTTTGGTTTTGCTGTGGTTCGTTTCATGTAGTCTTTTTTTTTTTGCTGTCGCTCTCTCTCTCACACACACACTGCCACCCCTGTTTTCACCTTTTGTGAACGTTTAGTAAAGCGGTAGAAGTTGGAAAAGATTTCTCCTGAGAGTGTTTCCGTAAGTTTGCGTCCATTTTTGTAATATTCTCGAGTACAGTTTGAGCTCCGGGAGCGACCTCACAGCAAGTACTGTTGGGGTGCACCAAGGATTCACGGGTGTTTTGCTGGCCCCTTTTTTCCTACCACGCTTTACGCGGTGGCGTTTATTAGTCCCTTTGGGTGGTTTGCACCTAACCTGGCTCATGGAAGGAATGTGCGTTTTGCGGAAGCGACGTTGCGCCTCTTGATTGCAGCGCGACGAAGCATGCGAACTTTCCACCGTTGGCAGAGCGCCGTAATGGCACAAGCATTTTTACGCACCACCGTGCACGCGGTACGGAATGAAATGCGGTTACCGACCCTCTGGCCCGTGGGGAAGAGTGCCAAAAGAGAAAAGATGCATTACCGCAGGAAAGTACGCGCGGTGAAGCTTTTCAAGTGTCGCTTACTTGAGCAGAAGTGCTGCACTTGGCGTGTTGAGCTGTCAACTTTAGGTGAGTGGACTAAGCAACAAGAAAATGTTCGATTGACGTTGCATAAAATGATGTGCCGAGATGGTTTTTTTTTAGGATTAGTTGCATTTAGGGTAAAAACTTCTTGTTGGGGTATTTGTTATTTAGAACAGACTTTGGGTCGTCTCGTTTATTTGTAGAGACGTGTAGAGACGTGCGTATTTTTTTTTCTGAACAACCCTTCACTCAGCTGATGAACCGCTCTGAATGCTGCTGTATAAATTTGCCCCGTAAACGAGCTAAAATATCATTTTCACCTATTATTAAAATCATACTTATTTCCATCTTTATTTTCAATCGTAACCCACGTGCCTTTCTAAAGCATACTTTACTGTCGCAACGGCACACCAGTGATCCTTTACTCTTTTGTTTCGGCATTTCATTTGAATTAATGCATTTTCGAAAAATAAATATTCATTCGCCTTTTAACCTCTTGCGCGAACCCGTCACCTTTTCTTCTTCTGTCTTCTTTATGCCGTCAATTATTACCGTACGCAAAGAACCACCACAACATCTTAAAATATCGATTTTTTTTTTAAATGTTTTTAGCGCGCGTGTCACACCCAAAAAATGGTCCATTTTGTTGATTGCTGCCTTTTGAATCTGTCCAGCCTGGAACGCCTTTTGCTCCAGCAGTAGGTATTACTGGGTCCTTTTGCTATTTTGCTGCTCCTGTGTTTGGTGGGGTGAGCGGAAAACGGGGGCGATTTTAATTGGCATCTGCCAAAAAGGATTGAAAGGGACGATTCAGCCCTGCTGATAAGTACCCCGTCGCATGAACACTCATTTGAAATGTAATACAAACGGGGCGAATGCGGACTGCTGCAGCAAATAAAAGTATTAAGCACAAGGCAAGCGGCCGGGAATTAACGTGGTGTAGTGCGAGTTTGGTAGCCGACCCTGGTAGCAGTGGAGTATGATGTTATCGAATTAAATTTAACGATTTTCAAACTGTGAAACCATTCGGCACGGGAAGAAGGCGGTTTATGGCGGAGGGGCATAGAAACGGACAAACACTGGGAATGAGTTGGTCATTGCTGGTCCGGGAAGTGGCTTTTGGGTGTTTTTTTTGTTTGGTTTGGTTTGGTGTTGGTGCTCGTTTTTTACAAAGCGGTGGTAAATTTCTAATTTAATTCAAAACGTACTAACGATTGAGTTCCATTTGGGGGAAAGGATAAAAGACGATGGTGGCAAAACCATGGGCGGACGGAAATTGAAATGACGGTTCATAGGGTCAGTAGCTATCGTTTTTGGGGAGGACAGTGCACTGGGCGGTGAATGTGTCTGTGTGTATGTGCATTCCGATTTATCTAATAGAAATAGTTTAGAAAGTCATATTTTCACACTCGAGTTTTCCGGATTGCAATCCGATTTAATTTTGGGAAGCCCGGTCCTGGCACGCTGGTGCGAATAAATGTTTAATTTACTCAGTGGATTAAAACTGTGTGTGTGTGTGCTTGTGTTGAGGGTTTTGTAGATCGAGGTGGTGTGCTGGTATGCCGGTGGTATGCTGTACCACCTACATCGTTATGAAAAGGGCTCTCCACAACACCATCACCATCAGGGACGGTAAGGGCGTTTGTGCTATTTCATCCTATTTGCTATTCAACATGTGCAGCTTTAAATATCGTTCTTCAAACCATTGAATGCTTCGGGAGCCGCTTGTTGGATAAACGTGGTAAAAAAAGAGCGCCTCCCATATTTTTAGTTATCAATCGTAACTGATCGCTGTAGTAATCGTTTATCGATGCGCGTAATGAAAACTCACTGCCCGCGTAATAAAATGCTTATTGAAGGAAGGAACCAAAACGACCGCACAAAGTGT